>NC_060175.1:13012062-13210382 GCF_021184085.1 Oncorhynchus gorbuscha | reverse complement strand
TCTGTATTAGTCCCAGTGTTATGACATCTGGTGTACTGTGTATTAGTCCCAGTGTTATGACATCTGGTTTACTGTGTATTAGTCCCAGTGTTATGACATCTGGTGTATTCTGTATTAGTCCCAGTGTTATGACAACTGGTGTATTCTGTATTAGTCCCAGTGTTATGACCTCTGGTGTACTGTGTATTAGTCCCAGTGTTATGACATCTGGTTTACTGTGTATTAGTCCCAGTGTTATGACATCTGGTGTATTCTGTATTAGTCCCAGTGTTATGACAACGGGTGTATTCTGTATTAGTCCCAGTGTTATGACAACGGGTGTATTCTGTATTAGTCCCAGTTTATGACATCTGGTGGCAAGTGTTATGACATCTGGTGTATTCTGTATTAGTCCCAGTGTTATGACAATGGGTGTATTCTGTATTAGTCCCAGTGTTAAGGGTGTATTCTGTCCAGCATGATGTCAACACTGGGACTAATACACAGTCACCAGATGTCATAACACAGCTGCACGATACACCCGTTGTCATAACACTGGGACATCTGGTGTATTCTGTATTAGTCCCAGTGTTATGACATCTGGTGTATTCTGTATTAGTCCCAGTGTTATGACAACTGGTTTACTGTGTATTAGTCCCAGTGTTATGACATCTGGTGTATTCTGTATTAGTCCCAGTGTTATGACAACGGGTGTATTCTGTATTAGTCCCAGTGTTATGACATCTGGTGTACTGTGTATTAGTCCCAGTGTTATGACATCTGGTGTACTGTGTATTAGTCCCAGTGTTATGACAACGGGTGTATTCTGTATTAGTCCCAGTGTTATGACAACTGGTGTACTGTGTACTAGTACAGTGTTATGACATCTGGTGTACTGTGTATTAGTCCAGTGTTATGACAACGGTTATACTGTGTATTAGTCCCAGTGTTATGACAACGGGTGTACTGTGTATTAGTCCCAGTGTTATGACAACTGGTGTACTGTGTATTAGTCCCAGTGTTATAACAGCTGGTGTACTGTGTATTAGTCCCTGGATTAGTCAGTGTTATGACAACTGGTGTACTGTGTATTAGTCCAGTGTTATGACAACTGGTGTACTGTGTATTAGTCCAGTGTTATAACAGCTGGTGTACTGTGTATTAGTCCCAGTGTTATGACAACGGTTATACGGTGTATTAGTCCAGTGTTATGAAAACGGGTGTACTGTGTATTAGTCCCAGTGTTATGACAACTGGTGTACTGTGTACTAGTACAGTGTTATGACATCTGGTGTACTGTGTATTAGTCCCAGTGTTATGACAACAGTTATACTTTGTATTAGTCCCAGTGTTATGACAACTGGTGTACTGTGTATTAGTCCCAGTGTTATGACAACTGGTGTACTGTGTATTAGTCCAGTGTTATGACAACAGTTATACTGTGTATTAGTCCCAGTGTTATGACAACTGGTGTACTGTGTGACATTCCCAGTGTTATGACAACTGGTGTACTGTGTATTAGTCCAGTGTTATGACATCTGGTGTACTGTGTATTAGTCCCAGTGTTATGACAACTGGTGTACTGTGTATTAGTCCAGTGTTATGACATCTGGTGTATTCTGTATTAGTCCCAGTGTTATGACAATGGGTGTATTCTGTATTAGTCCCAGTGTTATGGCAACGGGTGTATTCTGTATTAGTCCCAGTGTTATGACAACACTGGGACTAATACAGAATACACCAGATGTCATAACACTGGGACTAATACAGCAGTACACCAGATGTCATAACACTGGGACTAATACAGAATACACCCGTTGTCATAACACTGGGACATCTGGTGTATTCTGTATTAGTCCCAGTGTTATGACATCTGGTGTATTCTGTATTAGTCCCAGTGTTATGACAACTGGTTTACTGTGTATTAGTCCCAGTGTTATGACATCTGGTGTATTCTGTATTAGTCCCAGTGTTATGACAACGGGTGTATTCTGTATTAGTCCCAGTGTTATGACATCTGGTGTACTGTGTATTAGTCCCAGTGTTATGACATCTGGTGTACTGTGTATTAGTCCCAGTGTTATGACAACGGGTGTATTCTGTATTAGTCCCAGTGTTATGAGAACTGGTGTACTGTGTACTAGTACAGTGTTATGACATCTGGTGTACTGTGTATTAGTCCAGTGTTATGACAACGGTTATACTGTGTATTAGTCCCAGTGTTATGACAACGGGTGTACTGTGTATTAGTCCCAGTGTTATGACAACTGGTGTACTGTGTATTAGTCCCAGTGTTATAACAGCTGGTGTACTGTGTATTAGTCCCTGGATTAGTCAGTGTTATGACAACTGGTGTACTGTGTATTAGTCCAGTGTTATGACAACTGGTGTACTGTGTATTAGTCCAGTGTTATAACAGCTGGTGTACTGTGTATTAGTCCCAGTGTTATGACAACGGTTATACTGTGTATTAGTCCAGTGTTATGAAAACGGGTGTACTGTGTATTAGTCCCAGTGTTATGACAACTGGTGTACTGTGTACTAGTACAGTGTTATGACATCTGGTGTACTGTGTATTAGTCCCAGTGTTATGACAACAGTTATACTTTGTATTAGTCCCAGTGTTATGACAACTGGTGTACTGTGTATTAGTCCCAGTGTTATGACAACTGGTGTACTGTGTATTAGTCCAGTGTTATGACAACAGTTATACTGTGTATTAGTCCCAGTGTTATGACAACTGGTGTACTGTGTGACATTCCCAGTGTTATGACAACTGGTGTACTGTGTATTAGTCCAGTGTTATGACATCTGGTGTACTGTGTATTAGTCCCAGTGTTATGACAACTGGTGTACTGTGTATTAGTCCAGTGTTATGACAACGGATATACTGAGTATTAGTCCAGTGTTATGACAACTGGTGTACTGTGTATTAGTCCCAGTGTTATGACATCTGGTGTACTGTGTATTAGTCCCAGTGTTATGACAACGGGTGTACTGTGTATTAGTCCAGTGTTAGAACAACTGGTGTACTGTGTATTAGTCCCAGTGTTATGACAACTGGCGTACTGTGTATTAGTCCCAGTGTTATAACAGCTGGTGTACTGTGTATTAGTCCCTGGATTAGTCAGTGTTATGCCAACTGGTGTACTGTGTATTAGTCCAGTGTTATGACCAGATAGGCCAGTTGAGAACACCTTTATTTAACCAGGTAGGCCAGTTGAGAACACCTTTACTTAACCAGGTAGGCCAGTTGAGAACACCTTTATTTAACCAGGTAGGCCAGTTGAGAACACCTTTATTTAACCAGGTAGGCCAGTTGAGAACACCTTTATTTAACCAGGTAGGCCAGTTGAGAACACCTTTATTTAACCAGGTAGGCCAGTTGAGAACACCTTTATTTAACCAGGTAGGCCAGTTGAGAACACCTTTATTTAACCAGGTAGGCCAGTTGAGAACACCTTTATTTAACCAGGTAGGCCAGTTGAGAACACCTTTATTTAACCAGGTAGGCCAGTTGAGAACACCTTTATTTAACCAGGTAGGCCAGTTGAGAACACCTTTATTTAACCAGGTAGGCCAGTTGAGAACACCTTTATTTAACCAGGTAGGCCAGTTGAGAACACCTTTATTTAACCAGGTAGGCCAGTTGAGAACACCTTTATTTAACCAGGTAGGCCAGTTGAGAACACCTTTATTTAACCAGGTAGGCCAGTTGAGAACACCTTTATTTAACCAGGTAGGCCAGTTGAGAACACCTTTATTTAACCAGGTAGGCCAGTTGAGAACACCTTTATTTAACCAGGTAGGCCAGTTGAGAACACCTTTATTTAACCAGGTAGGCCAGTTGAGAACACCTTTATTTAACCAGGTAGGCCAGTTGAGAACACCTTTATTTAACCAGGTAGGCCAGTTGAGAACACCTTTATTTAACCAGGTAGGCCAGTTGAGAACACCTTTATTTAACCAGGTAGGCCAGTTGAGAACACCTTTATTTAACCAGGTAGGCCAGTTGAGAACAAGTTATACAACTGCGACCTGGCCAAGATAAAGCAAAGCAGTGCAACAAAAAACAACACAGAGTTACACATGGAATAAACAAACATACAATAACACAATACAAAAATCTATATACAGTGTGTGCAAATGGAGTGTGTGCACCTTTTTTCAATGCTGAATCGAATGTCATTGAGGAAACAGAAAGGCGTCAAAGTATATTTTCATGAATATTCTTTCTGAATTTAAAAGTGATCTTAGAAGTAATCATCAAGTTTTATGTTGTTGCTGGTAACGTAACAGATCACAGTTATATTCAGGGGATAGTCCGATTACATGTAACTGATTACAGGGTTGGGGAGTAATCAGTAATCAGTAATCAGTTACTCTCCAACACTTTATGAGGGTACGTGTGTTTACTTATACAGTACCAGACAAAAGTTTGGACACACCTACTCATTCAAGGGTTTTTCTTTATTTTGTACTATTTTCTACATTGTAAAATAATACTGAAGACATCAAAACTATGAAATAACACATATGGAATCATGTAATAACCAAAACAGTGTTAAGAAATTCCATATACATTTGACACTTTAAATTCTTCAAAGCTTTCCACACACTTGGCATTCTCTCAACCAGCTTCATGAGGTAGTCACCTGGAATGCATTTCAATTAACAGGTGTGCCACGTAAAAAGTTAATTTGTGTAATTTATTTATTTCTTAATGCGTTTGAGACAATCCGTGGTGTTGTGACAAATTAGGGCGGGGAAACAGAACCCTATTTGGTAAAAGACCACGTCCATATTATGGCAAGAACAGCTCGAATAAGCAAAGAGAAATGACAGTCCATCATTACTTTAAGACATGAAGGTCGGTCAATCTGGAAAATGTAAGAGGACCACCACAGGAAAGGAAGACCCAGAGTGCTAAATCAGATGACCTGGTGACCCACAATCACCCAACCTCAACCCAATTGAGATGGTTTGGGGTGAGTTGCACCACAGAGTGAAGGAAAAGCAGCCAACAAGTGCTCAGACTATTTGGGAACTCCTTCAAGACTATTGGAAAGCATTCCAGGTGAAGCTGGTTGAGAGAATGCCAAGAGTGTGCAAAGCTGTCATCAAGGCAAAGGGTGGCTACTTTGTTAGCATAAACACACACCTGTTTTTCTTTAATTCTCCCTGTGTGTCTGCAATCTCCTTTTACAATCTCCTCTGTGACCACTCACAGCACAGGTTGGTTACAACATCTGTCTGACTTTGGTGCCAGAGAATAGGTGATGCCAAGGCTGTGTTGACATAGCAAGCCCTCAGGTCATTCTGTTGATCAGATCAAAATGCGATTTCATGCTTTTTTAGTGACACTAGCTAGCCGTGACCTAGTTGTTTGTTTTATAGGCTACCTCTGACAGGCCACCTCTGCTCAACTCTACACACTCAAATCAAATGAAATTCAAATCAAATCAAATCCAATCTGGATCCCCAATCCCATTGAGCACGTCTGGGACCCGCATTTGAGTTTGGGGAGGGGGGTAATGGAGACACTACTTTGTTATTAGGTCCTGTGTGTGACGGTGATGAGTGTGTGGCTGGGTGGGCGCCAGCACAGTGCCCCTAGTTCAGGAGCAATCCGATAAGGGAGGGTGAGGTGGTGCCAGATGTATTCTAGATCCAGAGCAGGAGTCCACCCTTTGAAAAAAGGGTTCCAAAAGGGTTCTT
This sequence comes from Oncorhynchus gorbuscha, assembly GCF_021184085.1. NCBI lineage: Eukaryota > Metazoa > Chordata > Actinopteri > Salmoniformes > Salmonidae > Oncorhynchus > Oncorhynchus gorbuscha. The sequence goes on along the minus strand of NC_060175.1, from coordinate 13,204,685 downwards.
TGGCTGTGTCCATAGGACAAGGTTCCCCATCGGCATCACGCACAACGAATATGTCCCCCTAAGTTTTCTGAGCAAAAAAAATAAAAATTATTCTAATTCTGAAAATCTGTTTCAAAGTATTCTCACGCATAATAAAGAGATATATGTAATCGTATATAAATGTAAGCAAGGTTTTGATGATTATGTTTTAGTCAAATATTATATATTTGCAGTGTACAAATTATGACCATCCGCTCAAGAAAAAATTGTCCTGCGGCTGAATCCAAACTCTCACTGTCAACTGCGTTTCTTTTCAGCAAACTAAACATATGTAAATATTTGTATGATCATAACAAGATTCAACAACTGGGAGATAAACTGAACAAGTTCCATAGACATGTGACTAACAGAAATGGAATAATGTGTTCCTGAACAAAGGGGGGTCAAAATCAAAAGTAACAGTCTGTTTCTGGTGTGGCCACCATCTGCATTAAGTACTGCAGTGCATCTCCTCCTCATGGACTGCACCAGATTTGCCCGTTCTTGCTGTGAGATGTTACCCTACTCTTCCACCAAGGCACCTGCAAGTTTCCGGACATTTCTGGGGGGAATGGCCCTAGCCCTCACCCTCCGATCCAACAGGTCCCAGACGTGCTCAATGGGATTGGGATCCGGGCTCTGCGCTGGCCATGGCAGAATACTGACATTCCTGTCTTGCAGGAAATCACACACAGAACGAGCAGTATGGCTGGAGGCATTGTCATGCTTGAGGGTCATGTCAGGATGAACCTGCAGGAAGGGTGGCACATGAGGGAGGAGGATGTCTCCCCTGTAACGCACAGCGTTGCGATTGCCTGCAATGACAACAAGCTCAGTCCGATGACACTGTGACACACCGCCCCAGACTGTGACAGACCCTCCACCTCCAAATCGATCCCGCTCCAGAGTACAGACCTCGGTGTAATGCTCATTCCTTTGACGATAAACGCGAATCCGACCATCAGCCCTGGTGAGACAAAACTGCGACTCGTCAGTGAAGAGCACTTTTTGCCAGTTCTGTCTGGTCCAGCGACAGTGAGTTTGTGCCCATAGGCGACATTGTTGCCGGAGATGTCTGGTGAGGACCTGCCTTACAACAGGCCTACAAGTCCTCAGTCCAGCCTCTCTCAGACCATTGCAGACAGTCTGAGCACTGATGGACGGATTATAAATTCCTGGTGTAACTCAGGCAGTTGTTGTTGCCATCCTGTACCTGTCTCGCAGGTGTGATGTTTGGATGTACCGAAACTGTGCAGGTGTTGTTACATGTGGTCTGCCACTGCGAGGATGATCAGCTGTCTGTCCTGTCTCCCTGTAGCGCTGTCTTAGGCTTCTCACAGTACGGACAATGCAACGTATTGCCCTGGCCACATCTGCAGTCCTCATGCCTCCTTGCTGTCACGCCCTGGTCAAAGTAATGTATGTTTGTCTTCATTTATTTGGTCAGGCCAGGGTGTGACATGGGTTATTGTGGTGCGTTTTTGTCATGGGGTTTTTGTGGGGTGTCTAGCATAGTCAGAGTCAGGTGATTACCGTTGTCTCTAATTGGGAACCATATTTAGGCAGCCATATTCTTTGAGTATTTCGTGGGTGATTGTTCCTGTCTCTGTGTTTGTAGTCACCAGATAGGCTGTATAGGTTTTCACGTTCCGTTTGTTGTTTTTGTATTGTTTGTGTTTTTTTGTCTGACTGGCCCCCTCCCAGTTAGGGGGAGTGATGAGCTCTACAGCAGAGTCTCACAACTCAATCGCTGGCTGAAAACTGTTTTCTGCCCCTCCCAAAAGATAGAATTTGTAGATAATTGGCCCTCTTTCTGGGACTCACCCACAAACAGGACCAAGCCTGACCTGCTGAGGAGTGACGGACTCCATCCTAGCGGGAGGGGTGCTCTCATCTTATCTGCCAACATAGACAGGGCTCTAACTCCTCTAGCTCCACAATGAAATAGGGTGCAGGCCAGGCAGCAGGCTATTAGCCAGCCTGCCAGCATAGTGGAGTCTGCCACTAGCATAGTTAGTGTAGTCAGCTCAGCTATCACCATTGAGACCGTGTCTGTGCCTCGACCTAGGTTGGGCAAAACTAAACATGGCGGTGTTCGCCTTAGCAATCTCACTAGGATAAAGACCACCTCCATTCCTGTCATTACTGAAAGAGATCATGATACCTCACATCTCAAAATAGGGCTACTTAATGTTAGATCCCTTACTTCAAAGGCAATTATAGTCAATGAACTAATCACTGATCATAATCTTGATGTGATTGGCCTGACTGAAACATGGCTTAAGCCTGATGAATTTACTGTGTTAAATGAGGCCTCACCTCCTGGCTACACTAGTGACCATATCCCCCGCGCATCCCGCAAAGGCGGAGGTGTTGCTAACATTTATGATAGCAAATTTCAATTTACAAAAAAAAAAAATGACGTTTGTCTTTTGAGCTTCTAGTCATGAAATCTATGCAGCCTACTCAATCACTTTTTATAGCTACTGTTTACAGGCCTCCTGGGCCATATACAGCGTTTCTCACTGAGTTCCCTGAATTCCTATCAGACCTTGTAGTCATTGCAGATAATATTCTAATCTTTGGTGACTTTAATATTCACATGGAAAAGTCCACAGACCCACTCCAAAAGGCTTTTGGAGCCATCATCGACTCAGTGGGTTTTGTCCAACATGTCTCTGGACCCACTCACTCTCACAGTCATACGCTGGACCTAGTTTTGTCCCATGGAATAAATGTTGTGGATCTTAATGTTTTTCCTCATAATCCTGGACTATCGGACCACCATTTTATTACGTTTGCAATTGCAACAAATAATCTGCTCAGACCCCAACCAAGGAACATCAAAAGTCGTGCTATAAATTCACAGACAACACAAAGATTCCTTGATGCCCTTCCAGACTCCCTCTGCCTACCCAAGGACGCCAGAGGACAAAAATCCGTTAACCACCTAACTGAGGATCTCAATTTAACCTTGCGCAATACCCTAGATGCAGTTGCACCCCTAAAAACTAAAAAAATGTCTCATAAGAAACTAGCTCCCTGGTACACAGAAAATACCCGAGCTCTGAAGCAAGCTTCCAGAAAATTGGAACGGAAATGGCGCCACACCAAACTGGAAGTCTTCCGACTAGCTTGGAAGGATGGTACCGTGCAGTACCGAAGAGCCCTTACTGCTGCTCGATCGTCCTATTTTTCTAACTTAATTGAGGAAAATAAGAACAATCCGAAATTCCTTTTTGATACTGTGGCAAAGCTAACTAAAAAGCAGCATTCCCCAAGAGAGGATGACTTGCACTTTAGCAGTGATAAATTCATGAACTTCTTTGAGGAAAAGATTATGATTATTAGAAAGCAAATTACGGACTCCTCTTTAAACCTGCGTATTCCTCCAAACCTCAGTTGTCCTGAGTCTGCACAACTCTGCCAGGACCTAGGATCAAGAGAGACGCTCAAGTGTTTTAGTACTATATCTCTTGACACAATGATGAAAATAATCATGGCCTCTAAACCTTCAAGCTGTATACTGGACCCTATTCCAACTAAACTACTGAAAGAGCTGCTTCCTGTGCTTGGCCCTCCTATGTTGAACATAATAAACGGCTCTCTATCCACTGGATGTGTACCAAACTCACTAAAAGTGGCAGTAATAAAGCCTCTCTTGAAAAAGCCAAACCTTGACCCAGAAAATATAAAAAACTATCGGCCTATATCGAATCTTCCATTCCTCTCAAAGATTTTAGAGAAGGCTGAAGATTTTCAGAATCACTGCCTTCCTGAAGACAAACAATGTATACGAAATGCTTCAGTCTGGTTTTAGACCCCATCATAGCACTGAGACAGCACTTGTGAAGGTGGTAAATGACATTTTGATGGCATCGGACCGAGGCTCTGCATCTGTCCTCGTGCTCCTAGACCTTAGTGCTGCTTTTGATACCATCGATCACCACATTCTTTTGGAGAGATTGGAAACCCAAATTGGTCTACACGGACATGTTCTGGCCTGGTTTAGGTCTTATCTGTCGGAAAGATATCAGTTTGTCTCTGTGAATGGTTTGTCCTCTGACAAATCAACTGTACATTTCGGTGTTCCTCAAGGTTCTGTTTTAGGACCACTATTGTTTTCACTATATATTTTACCTCTTGGGGATGTTATTCGAAAACATAATGTAAACTTTCACTGCTATGCGGATGACACACAGCTGTACATTTCAATGAAACATGGTGAAGCCCCAAAATTGCCCTCGCTAGAAGCATGTGTTTCAGACATAAGGAAGTGGATGGCTGCAAACTTTCTACTATTAAACTCGGACAAAACAGAGATGCTTGTTCTAGGTCCCAAGAAACAAAGAGATCTTCTGTTGAATCTGACAATTAATCTTAATGGTTGTACAGTCGTCTCAAATAAAACTGTGAAGGACCTCGGCGTTACTCTGGACCCTGATCTCTCTTTTGAAGAACATATCAAGACCATTTCGTGGACAGCTCTTTTCCATCTACGTAACATTGCAAAAATCAGAAACTTTCTGTCCAAAAATGATGCAGAAAAATTAATCCATGCTTTTGTCACTTCTAGGTTAGACTACTGCAATGCTCTATTTTCCGGCTACCCGGATAAAGCACTAAATAAACTTCAGTTAGTGCTAAATACGGCTGCTAGAATCCTGACTAGAACCAAAAAATTTGATCATATTACTCCAGTGCTAGCCTCTCTACACTGGCTTCCTGTCAAAGCAAGGGCTGATTTCAAGGTTTTACTGCTAACCTACAAAGCATTACATGGGCTTGCTCCTACCTACCTCTCTGATTTGGTCCTGCCGTACATACCTACACGTACGCTACGGTCACAAGACGCAGGCCTCCTAATTGTCCCTAGAATTTCTAAGCAAACAGCTGGAGGCAGGGCTTTCTCCTATAGAGCTCCATTTTTATGGAACGGTCTGCCTACACATGTCAGAGACGCAAACTCGGTCTCAACCTTTAAGTCTTTACTGAAGACTCATCTCTTCAGTGGGTCATATGATTGAGTGTAGTCTGGCCCAGGAGTGGGAAGGTGAACGGAAAGGCTCTGGAGCAACGAACCGCCCTTGCTGTCTCTGCCTGGCCGGTTCCCCTCTTTCCACTGGGATTCTCTGCCTCTAACCCTGTTATGGGGGCTGAGTCACTGGCTTGCTGGGGCTCTCTCGTGCCGTCCCTGGGGGGTGCGTCACCTGGGTGGGTTGATTCACTGTTGTGGTCGGCCTGTCTGGGTTCCCCCTTTGGGTTGTACCGTGTCGGAGATCTTTGTGGGCTATACTCGGCCTTGTCTCAGGATGGTAAGTTGGTGGTTGAAGATTTCCCTCTAGTGGTGTGGGGGCTGTGCTTTGGCAAAGTGGGTGGGGTTATATCCTTCCTGTTTGGCCCTGTCCGGGGTGTCCTCGGATGGGGCCACAGTGTCTCCTGACCCCTCCTGTCTCAGCCTCCAGTATTTATGCTGCAGTAGTTTATGTGTCGGGGGCTAGGGTCAGTTTGTTTATCTGGAGTACTTCTCCTGTCCTATTCGGTGTCCTGTGTGAATCTAAGTGTGCGTTCTCTAATTCTCTCCTTCTCTCTTTCTTTCTCTCTCTCGGAGGACCTGAGCCCTAGGACCATGCCCCAGGACTACCTGACATGAGGACTCCTTGCTGTCCCCAGTCCACCTGGCCATGCTCCTGCTCCAGTTTCAACTGTTCTGCCTTACTATTATTCAACCATGCTGGTCATTTATGAACATTTGAACATCTTGGCCACGTTCTGTTATAATCTCCACCCGGCACAGCCAGAAGAGGACTGGCCACCCCACATATGCTCTCTCTAATTCTCTCTTTCTTTCTCTCTCTCGGAGGACCTGAGCCCTAGGACCGTGCCCCAGGACTACCTGACATGATGGCTCCTTGCTGTCCCCAGTCCACCTGACTGTGCTGCTGCTCCAGTTTCAACTGTTCTGCCTTATTATTATTTGACCATGCTGGTCATTTATGAACATTTGAACATCTTGGTCATGTTCTGTTATAATCTCTACCCGGCACAGCCAGAAGAGGACTGGCCACCCCACATAGCCCGGTTCCTCTCTAGGTTTCTTCCTAGGTTTTGGCCTTTCTAGGGAGTTTTTCCTAGCCACCGTGCTTTTACACCTGCATTGTTTGCTGTTTGGGGTTTTAGGCTGGGTTTCTGTACAGCACTTTGAGATATCAGCTGATGTACGAAGGGCTATATAAATAAATTTGATTTGATTTTGATGTGATTTGATTTGTCATTAAAGATGTATCGAACTAACCACGCTGCATTTTGGTCCGACTCTCCTTCGACGGAAGAAAACCGTAACAGAATCACCCACCACACCAGGACCAAGCAGCGTGGTGACAGGCAGCGACAGCAGAAGCAACGAAAGGAGGAATGGACATGGGAAGACGTTTTGGATGGCAAGGGTTGGAGATACTGGCTGGAAGAGATCGCCTCCCAAGGGAACAGGTGGAGGCACTTAGGAGAGCAGAGGCAGCCGGAGAGAGGAGCCGACGATACGAGGGAACACGGTTGGCAAGGAAGCCCGAAAGTCAGCCCCAAAAATGTCTTGGGGGGGGGGGGGGGGGGGGGGCTCAGGGAGAGTGTTTCAGAGTCAGGGTTCAGACCTGAGCCAACTCCCCCTGTTTATCGTGAGGAGCAGCGATCACAGGACTTCTGGACTTGGGAGGAGATATTGGACTGAAAAGGACCCTGGGCACAGCCTGGTGAATATCGACGCCCCAAAGAAGAACTGGAGCCGATGAAAGCGGAGAGGCGCTGGTATGAAGAGGCAGCACGGCGACACGGATGGAAGCCCGAGAGTCAGCCCCAAAAATGTATTGGGGGAGGCTCACAGGGAGTATGGCTACGCCAGGTAGGAGACCTGCGCAAACTTCCTGTGCTTACTGGGGGGCTAAAGAGACCGGGCAGGCACCGTGTTATGCTATGGAGCGCATGGTGTCTCCAGTGCGGGTGCATAGCCCGGTGTGGTACAAAACCGTAACAGTTGCAGCATGCCTAAGGCCCTATTCACGCAAATGTGCAGGGACCCAGGGTGTTTTTCAGAGTCAGTAGGAAGGCCTCTTTAGTGTCCTAACTTTTCATAACTATGACCTTAATTGCCTACCGTCTGTAAGCTGTACGTGTCTTAACGACCACTCCACAGGTGCTTGTTCATTAATTGTTCATGGTTCATTGAACAAGCATGGGAAACAGTGTTTAAACCCTTTACAATGAAGATCTGTGAAGTTATTTTGAATTTTACGAATGATCTTTGAAAGACAGGGTCCTGAAAAAGTGATATTTCTTTTTTTGCTGAATTTAGTTGAAGATCCCTGTCATAGGATAACCGTTTTTGCTTCCAGGTAGAACACTTTTGCATTACATGTAGACGCCTCTGTGTAAAGGGTTCTACATGGAACTCAAAAGGTTCTACCTGGATCCAAAAGGGTTCTGCCTGGAACCGAAAAGGGTTCTTCAAAGGGTTACCTACCCTATTGGGACAGCCGAAGAACCATGGTATCAGGTTCTACATAGCACCTTTTTTTCTAAGAGCGTAGTCATCCTCTGTGTTCCCCAATAGGAAAGTGTTGTTATGCGTCATTTGTGTCAATTGCTAACTAGCTAGACTATCACTAGTTATCAAATATCAAACCAGAACAGGGTTAACTTTGGAAAATATTGTCTCATTTAATAAAACATGCATTGGGACCGCAGGCCGGTAGTTTGAGACCCTCAGATCTAGGCTAAGGATAGTTAACTAGGCTAATGGTGTGTTCAGATGGTTCATGGGATTTCGTCTCTACCAGTCGATGAAGTCATAACTACCACATAAATGTATTTGAGTGAATTTGAATTCAGAACAACTCTTCAACAAATGTGATTTGAACTAAGCTACCTAATAAGAAGTTCATTTGCTTGCATTGACAATATGTCAAACCATATTTTAGCAGACGCTCTTATCCAGAGCGACTTACAGAAACAATTAGGGTTAAATGCCTTGCTTAACGGCACATTGGCCGATTATTCACCTAGTTGGCTCGGGGATTTGAACCAATGCTCTTTTGGTTACTGGCCCAACGCACTTAACCGCTAGGAAAGCTGCTGCCCATATAGACCATATGGGTCAAACTAGCTTAAACATTTTGACAAGTGAAAAATCGTGAAGATGACTGATTATAATAATAACATCTTACTGAAAGCTTATGTTAATTGGTTTTATTGTAATGGCTCCATTGGGTGAACTATTCCTTTAATATTACACATTTAATTTCTTCTGTAATATCTTTCTCATTGCCATGTGGAATAAAACAAAAATACAGTTTTCGATAATTCTCAGTTTGTTATTATACTGTCCACGGATAAACAAATGTTTTCATTTATATACTATAATCTTGTGGATTTAAGTAGCAGCAATCTGAATGGCCGGTAAGAGGTGGATGGGTGCAGGACGTGAACAAGATAGATGAGTATAACCCACGCAAGGCTGCCGGCCCAGACGGCATATTCAATCTCTCCCTATCCCAGTCTGCTGTCCCCACATGCTTCAAAATGTCCACCATTGTTCCTGTACCCAAGAAAGCAAAGGTAACTGAACTAAATGACTATCACCCCGTAGCACTCACTTCTGTCATCATGAAGTGCTCTGAGAGGTTAGTTAAGGAGGATCATATCAGCTCTACCTTACCTGCCAACCTAGACCAACTTCAATTACCTTACTGCCCCAAAAGATCCACAAACGATGCAATCGCCATTGCACTGCACACTGCCCAGTCACATCTGGACAAGAGGAATACCTATGTAAGAATGCTGTTCATTGACTATAGCTCAGCATTCAACACAATAGTACCCTCCAAACTCATCATTAAGCTTGGGGCCCTGGGTCTGAACCCCACCTGTGCAACTGGGTCCTGGACTTCCCGAGGGGCCGCCCCCAGGTGGTGAAGGTAGGAAGCAACACCTCCACTTTGCTGATCCTAAACACAGAGGCCCCACAAGGGTGCGTGCTCAGCCCCCTCCTGTGCTCCCTGTTCACTCATGACTGCGTGGCCATGCACGCCTCCAACTCAATCATCAAGTTTGCAGACGACACAACAGTAGTAGGCCTAATTACCAACAATGACGAGACAACCTACAGGGTGCCCTGGGAGAGTGGTGCAAGGAAAACAACCTCTTACTCAACGTCAACAAAACAAAGGAGCTGATCGTGGACTTCAGGAAATAGCAGAGGGAGCATGCCCCTATCCACATCAACAGGACCGCAACGGAGAAGGTGGAAAGCTTCAAGTTCCTCGACATACACATCACTGATGATCTGAAAAGGTCCACCCAGACAGACAGTCTGGTGAAGAAGGTGCAACAGTGCCTCTTTAACCTCAGGAGGCTGAATAATTTGGCTTGGCCCCTAAAACCCTCACAAACATTTACAAATGAACAATTGAAAACATGCTGTTGGGCTGTATCACCGCCTGGTACGGCAACAGCACCGCCCGCAATCGCAGGGCTCTCCAGAGAGTAGTGCGGTCTTCCCAATGCATAACCGGGAACAAACTACCAGCCCTCCATGACACCTACAGCAGCCGATGTCACAGGAAGGCCAAAAAGATAAAGTACAACAACCACCCGAGCCACTGCCTGTTCACCCCGCTATCATCCAGAAGGCGAGGTCAGTACAGGTGCATAAAAGCCGGTACCGAGAGACTGAAAAACAGCTTCTATCTCAAGGCCATCAGCCTGTTAAATAGCCATCACTAGCCGACTTTCACCCAGTTACGCAACCTGCACCTTAGAGGCTGCTGTGCTATACACATAGAATTGGAATCACCTACCACTATAATACTTGAATACTAGTCACTTTAATAATGTTTACATACTGCTTTACTCATCTAGCATCTACCAAATACTAATTGAGTGTATGTAAACTTCTGACAAACTGGGAATGTGATTAAATAGTCTTAAGCTGAAATAAATCATTCTCTCTACTATTATTCTGACATTTCACATTCTTAAAATAAGGTGGTGATCTTAACTGACCACATGGAATTTTTACTGGGATTAAATGTAAAAAATTGTGAAAAACTGTGTTTAACTATATTTGGCTAAGGTCTATGTAAACTTCTGACTTCAACTGTATATACTGTATTCTTTTCTACTGTATTTTTGTCATTGCTTTACATATTTCTTAATTTCATTATTTTACTTTTAGATTTGTGTGTATTTCTGTCAATTGTTGGATACTACAGAACTGTTGGAGCCAGGAACACAAGCATTTCGCTACAGCCTGCTAAATAACATCTGCTAAATACGCGTATGTGACCAATACAATATGATTTGATTTATAGCAGGGTTGATCTCTGAGTTTACAGAAGAGGCTCAAATGACCATCCCATGTCCAACTGGCCACCCGTGTAGCTGGCTACCCTCCCAGGGGGCAGTGGGGCCATGGAGTGACTGACCTCCTATAGGTATTATTATATATTATTATTATTTTTAAATTTCACCTTTATTTAACCAGGTAGGCTAGTTGAGAACAAGTTCTCATTTGCAACTGCGACCTGGCCAAGATAAAGCATAGCAGTGTGAACAGACAACACAGAGTTACACATGGAGTAAACAATTAACAAGTCAATAACACAGTAGAAAAAAAAGGGGAGTCTATATACAATGTGTGCAAAGGGCATGAGGAGGTAGGCGAATAATTACAATTTTGCAGATTAACACTGGAGTGATAAATGATCAGATGGTCATGTACAGGTAGAGATATTGGTGTGCAAAAGAGCAGAAAAGTAAATAAATAAAAACTGTGGGGATGAGGTAGGTGAAAATGGGTGGGCTATTTACCAATAGACTATGTACAGCTGCAGCGATCGGTTAGCTGCTCAGATAGCTGATGTTTGAAGTTGGTGAGGGAGATAAAAGTTTCCAACTTCAGCGATTTTTGCAATTCGTTCCAGTCACAGGCAGCAGAGTACTGGAACGAAAGGCGGCCGAATGAGGTGTTGGCTTTAGGGATGATCAGTGAGATACACCTGCTGGAGCGCGTGCTACAAAATTACACATTGATGTGTAATCATCGCTGATGGTTAACTGCTCGCTGCGTAATCACGGCAGCAAGGACACAGTCTCTTGAACCTATTTTGTGTACTGTATTACTATTTAGACTTTGTAGCCATAAACTTGTTATTCCGCAGCGACCATGGATGACACATACCTGCAAAACAAACCCAGGGTGGGATATTTGAGTTTTGACATCTTAATTGGTCACCTTGATAGGATCCGGGTATTGTAAGGTTAATGGCATGACAAATGGGTCAGTTTTTGTGCAATCTACACTGTAGTGGGTCCTGGTGAAGATATGAATCTACACTGTGGTGGGTCCTGGTGAAGATATGAATCTACACTGTAGTGGGTCCTGGTGAAGATATGAATCTACACTGTAGTGGGTCCTGGTGAAGATATGAATCTACACTGTGGTGGGTCCTGGTGAAGATATGAATCTACACTGTAGTGGGTCCTGGTGAAGATATGAATCTACACTGTAGTGGGTCCTGGTGAAGATATGAATCTACACTGTAGTGGGTCCTGGTGAAGATATGAATCTACACTGTAGTGGGTCCTGGTGAAGATATGAATCTACACTGTAGTGGGTCCTGGTGAAGATATGAATCTACACTGTAGTGGGTCCTGGTGAAGATATGAATCTACACTGTAGTGGGTCCTGGTGAAGATATGAATCTACACTGTGGTGGGTCCTGGTGAAGATATGAATCTACACTGTAGTGGGTCCTGGTGAAGATATGAATCTACACTGTAGTGGGTCCTGGTGAAGATATGAATCTACACTGTAGTGGGTCCTGGTGAAGATATGAATATATACTGTGGTGGGTCCTGGTGAAGATATGAATCTACACTGTAGTGGGTCCTGGTGAAGATATGAATCTACACTGTGGTGGGTCCTGGTAAAGACATTCATCTACACTGTAGTGGGTCCTGGTCAAGATATGAATCTATACTGTAGTGGGTCCTGGTGAAGATATGAATCTACACTGTAGTGGGTCCTGGTGAAGATATGAATCTACACTGTGGTGGGTCCTGGTGAAAACATGAATCTACACTGTAGTGGGTCCTGGTGAAGATATGAATCTACACTGTGGTTTGCCCAGTAGAAGAGATGAATATATACTGTGGTAGGCCCAGTAGAAGACATGAATATACACTGTGGTGGGTCCTGGTGAAAACATGAATCTACACTGTGGTGAGTCCTGGTGAAAACATGAATCTACACTGTGGTGAGTCCTGGTGAAAACATGAATCTACACTGTGATGGGTCCAGTAGAAGACATTAATCTATACTGTGGTGGGTCCTGGTGAAGACATGAATCTACACTGTGGTGGGTCCTGGTGAAGACATGAATCTACGCTGTGGTGGGTCCTGGTGAAAACATGAATCTAGTATACACTGTGGTGGGTCCTGCTGAAGACATGAATCTAGTATACAATGTGGTGGGTCCTGGTGAAGACATGAATCTAGTATACACTGTGGTGGGTCCTGGTGAAGACATGAATCTAGTATACACTGTGGTGGGTCCTGGTGAAGACAAGAATCTAGTATACACTGTGCTGGGTCCTGGGGAAGACATGAATCTACTTTGTGGTGGGTCCTGGTGAAGACATGAATCTAGTATACAGTGTGGTGGGTCCTGGTGAAGACATGAATCTAGTGTACACTGTGGTGGGTCCTGATGAAGACATGAATCTAGTATACACTGTGGTGGGTCCTGATGAAGACATGAATCTAGTATACACTGTGGTGGGTCCTGATGAAGACATGAATCTAGTATACACTGTGGTGGGTCCTGGTGAAAACATGAATCTACTCTGTGGTGGGTCCTGGTGAAGACATGAATCTACACTGTGGTGGGTCCAGGTGAAGACATGAATCTACACTGTGGTGGGTCCTGGTGTGTGTGTGTGTGTGTGTGTGTGTGTGTGTGTGTGTGTGTGTGTGTGTGTGTGTGTGTGTGTGTGTGTGTGTGTGTGTGTGTGTGTGTGTGTGATTACCCAAATTCAGTAATATAATATAATCTGATTACTTTCTGTTACTTTTAAATTACTACCCTTAAAGTGATAGTTCACCCAAATTACAACATTACACATTGTTACCTTACCCTGTAAGCAGTTTATGGACAAGGTATGACAGCAATCAATGCTTTGGTTTAGTTTCCCTGACACTGGTTCCATATGCTAAGACTTTAGAATTTGTGGCACAAATCCCATTCACGTCCTGGTACCAAAATGTGCATTTTTCGCGCATCATTAGAAGGAGACAAAAAGGATCCATCAAACACAGTTGGTGTGTCATCATAGTAGTCTCTGACTTGGTGTCAGACTCACTCAGGAGGAAAAAAATTAAACGGGCACCTTTTTATTTATGTTTTTATTTGATTTCACCTTTATTTAACCAGACAGGAGACTCCGGCAGCGCAGGAGAGGAGAAAGGCTCTGGCTGCGATATACAGGCGGGAGACTCTGGCAGCGCAGGAGAGGAGAAAAGCTCTGGCTGCTCTAAACAGGCGGGAGACTCCGGCAGCGCAGGAGGGGCGAAAAGCTCTGGCTGCGCTAAACAGGCGGGAGACTCCAGCAGCGTAGGAGGGGAGAAAAGCTCTGGCTGCGCTAAACAGGCGGGAGACTCCGGCAGCGCAGGAGGGGAGAAAAGCGCTGGCTGCGCTGAACAGGCGAGGCGCACTGGAGGCCTGGTGCGTGGTGCTGGAACTGGTGGTACTGGATCGAGGACACGCACAGGAAGCCTGGTGCGGGGAGCTGCTACCGGAGGACTGGTGTGTAGAGGTGGCTCTGGATAGACCGGACCGTGCAGGCGCACTGGAGCTCTTGAGCACCGAGCCTGCCCAAGCTTACCTGGCCAAGCTTACCTGGCTTGATGCCCACTCTAGCCCAGCCAATAGGAAGGGCTGGTATGTGCCGCACCTGGCTCTGCACCCGCACTGGAAACACCGTGCTCTCCATAGCATAACACGATGCCTGCCCGGTCTCTCTAGCCCAACGGTGAGCACAGGGAGTTTGCGCAGGTCTCCTACCTGGCATAACTATTCTCCCTTCTAGCCCCCCCCCCAATAATTTTTTGGGCTGTTTTTCCGGCTTCCAACCGCGTCGCCGTGCTGCCTCCTCATACCTGCACCTCTCCGCTTTAGCCGCTTCTATTTCTTCCTTGGGACGGCGATATTCTCCCGGCTGCGCCCAGGGTCCTTTACCGTCTAATTCCTCCTCCCATGTCCAAATCTCCAAGTGGTGCAGCCTCTCCCACTGCAACTGCTCTTCACAATTAACAGGGAGAGTAGGCTCAGGTCTGACTCCTGACTCAGCCACTCTCTCTCTGCGCTCTCCCCCGTTACTTTCGGTTTTCGCTCTGCATCGCCGTATTTTCATTTTTGACTCCATTAGCCTGTAGCCCTCTTCGCACTGCTGAAGCGAATCCCAGTCGGGCACCTGCACTCTCTCTGGGTCGGCCGCCCACCTGTCGATTTCTTCCCACGTCGTATACTCCATGCTTCTGCTGTCCATAACGTCCTCCTTTAGCTCCTGCCAGTTCACACGCTGCTCGGTCCGTGAGCGGTGGTGGGTGTTTCTGTAAAGGCGTTTGTCTGTTGAATGAAGAGAGTCAGACCGAAATGCAGCGTGTAGGTTACTCATGACTTTAATGAATGAAAACAGTACATGAAATAACTGAATTAAATATAAAAACAACAGAACGGAACGTGAAACTAATTACAGCCTATCTGGTGACTACTACACAGAGATAGGTACAAACACCCACAAAATACAAAGCGAAAGTCAGGCTATCTAAATACGGTTCTCAATCAGAGACAACGACAAGCACCTGACTCTGATTGAGAATCGCCTCAGGCAGCCAAGCCTAACTAGACACACCCCTAATCAGCCGCAATCCCAAATAATACAAACCCCAATACAAATACAACATATAAACCCATGTCACACCCTGGCCTACCCAAACATATAACAAAAACACAAAATACAATGACCAAGGCCTGACAATGGAATCATGTAATAACCAAAAAAAAAATATTCAAAGCTTTGCACACACTTGGCATTCTCTCAACCAGCTTCATGAGGTAGTCACCTGGAATGCATTTCAATAAACAGGTGTGCCACGTAAAAAGTTAATTTGTGTAATTTATTTATTTCTTAATGCGTTTGAGACAATCCGTGGTGTTGTGACAAATTAGGGCGGGGAAACAGAACCCTATTTGGTAAAAGACCACATCCATATTATGGCAAGAACAGCTCGAATAAGCAAAGAGAAATGACAGTCCATCATTACTTTAAGACATGAAGGTCAGTCAATCTGGAAAATGTAAGAGGACCACCACAGGAAAGGAAGACCCAGAGTGCTAAATCAGATGACCTGGTGACCCACAATCACCCAACCTCAACCCAATTGAGATGGTTTGGTGTGAGTTGCACCACAGAGTGAAGGAAAAGCAGCCAACAAGTGCTCAGACTATGTGGGAACTCCTTCAAGACTATTGGAAAGCATTCCAGGTGAAGCTGGTTGAGAGAATGCCAAGAGTGTGCAAAGCTGTCATCAAGGCAAAGGGTGGCTACTTTGTTAGCATAAACACACACCTGTTTTTCTTTAATTCTCCCTGTGTGTCTGCAATCTCCTTTTACAATCTCCTCTGTGACCACTCACAGCACAGGTTGGTTACAACATCTGTCTGACTTTGGTGCCAGAGAATAGGTGATGCCAAGGCTGTGTTGACATAGCAAGCCCTCAGGTCATTCTGTTGATCAGATCAAAATGCGATTTTATGCTTTTTTAGTGACACTAGCTAGCCGTGACCTAGTTGCTTGTTTTATAGGCTACCTCTGACAGGCCACCTCTGCTCAACTCTACACATGCAAATCAAATCAAATCAAATCTGGATCCCAATCCCATTGAGCACGTCTGGGACCCGCATTTGAGTTTGGGGAGGGAGGTAATGGAGACACTACTTTGTTATTAGGTCCTGTGTGTGACAGTGATGAGTGTGTGGCTGGGTGGGCGCCAGCACAGTGCCCCTAGTTCAGGAGCAATCCGATAAGGGAGGGTGAGGTGGTGCCAGATGTATTCTAGATCCAGAGCAGTAGTACACCCTTTGAAAAAAGGGTTCCAAAAGGGTTCTTTGGCTGTGCCCATAGGACAAGTTTCCCCATCGGCATCATGCACAACAAATATGTCCCCCTAAGTTTTCTGAGCAAAAAAAAAAAAGTTATTCTAATTCTGAAAATCTGTTTCAAAGTATTCTCACGCATAATAAAGAGATTTATGTAATCGTATATAAATGTAAGCAAGGTTTTGATGATTATGTTTTAGTCAAATATTCTATATTTGCAGTGTACAAATTATGACCATCCGCTCAAGAAAAAATTGTCCTGCGGCTGAATCCAAACTCTCACTGTCAACTGCGTTTATTTTCAGCAAACTAAACATATGTAAATATTTGTATGAACATAACAAGATTCAACAACTGGGAGATAAACTGAACAAGTTCCATAGACATGTGACTAACAGAAATGGAATAATGTGTTCCTGAACAAAGGGGGGTCAAAATCAAAAGTAACAGTCCGTTTCTGGTGTGGCCACCATCTGCATTAAGTACTGCAGTGCATCTCCTCCTCATGGACTGCACCAGATTTGCCCGTTCTTGCTGTGAGATGTTACCCTACTCTTCCACCAAGGCATCTGCAAGTTTCCGGACATTTCTGGGGGGAATGGCCCTAGCCCTCACCCTCCGATCCAACAGGTCCCAGACGTGCTCAATGGGATTGGGATCCGGGCTCTGCGCTGGCCATGGCAGAATACTGACATTCCTGTCTTGCAGGAAATCACACACAGAACGAGCAGTATGGCTGGTGGCATTGTCATGCTTGAGGGTCATGTCAGGATGAACCTGCAGGAAGGGTGGCACATGAGGGAGGAGGATGTCTCCCCTGTAACGCACAGCGTTGCGATTGCCTGCAATGACAACAAGCTCAGTCCGATGACACTGTGACACACCGCCCCAGACTGTGACAGACCCTCCACCTCCAAATCGATCCCGCTCCAGAGTACAGGCCTCGGTGTAATGCTCATTCCTTTGATGATAAACGCGAATCCGACCATCAGCCCTGGTGAGACAAAACTGCGACTCGTCAGTGAAGAGCACTTTTTGCCAGTTCTGTCTGGTCCAGCGACAGTGAGTTTGTGCCCATAGGCGACATTGTTGCCGGAGATGTCTGGTGAGGACCTGCCTTACAACAGGCCTACAAGTCCTCAGTCCAGCCTCTCTCAGACCAATGCAGACAGTCTGAGCACTGATGGACGGATTATAAATTCCTGGTGTAACTCAGGCAGTTGTTGTTGCCATCCTGTACCTGTCTCGCAGGTGTGATGTTTGGATGTACCGAAACTGTGCAGGTGTTGTTACATGTGGTCTGCCACTGCGAGGATGATCAGCTGTCTGTCCTGTCTCCCTGTAGCGCTGTCTTAGGCTTCTCACAGTACGGACAATGCAATGTATTGCCCTGGCCACATCTGCAGTCCTCATGCCTCCTTGCTGTCACGCCCTGGTCGAAGTAATGTATGTTTGTCTTCATTTATTTGGTCAGGCCAGGGTGTGACATGGGTTATTGTGGTGCGTTTTTGTCATGGGGTTTTTGTGGGGTGTCTAGCATAGTCTATGGCTGCCTGAGGCGGTTCTCAATCAGAGTCAGGTGATTATCGTTGTCTCTGATTGGGAACCATATTTAGGCAGCCATATTCTTTGAGTATTTCGTGGGTGATTGTTCCTGTCTCTGTGTTTGTAGTCACCAGATAGGCTGTATAGGTTTTCACGTTCCGTTTGTTGTTTTTGTATTGTTCGTGTTTTTTTTCCATTAAAGATGTATCGAACTAACCACGCTGCATTTTGGTCCGACTCTCCTTCGACGGAAGACAACCGTAACAGAATCACCCACCACACCAGGACCAAGCAGCGTGGTGACAGGCAGCAACAGCAGAAGCAGCGAAAGGAGGAATGGACATGGGAAGACGTTTTGGATGGCAAGGGTTGTTACACTTGGGAGGAGATACTGGCTGGAAGAGATCGCCTCCCAAGGGAACAGGTGGAGGCACTTAGGAGAGCAGAGGCAGCCGGAGAGAGGAGCCGATGATACGAGGGAACACGGTTGGCAAGGAAGCCCGAAAGTCAGACCCAAAAATGTCCTGGGGGGTGGCTCAGGGAGAGTGTGGCAGACTCAGGGTTCAGACCTGAGCCAACTCCCCCTGTTTATCGTGAGGAGCAGCGATCACAGGACTTCTGGACTTGGGAGGAGATATTGGACGGAAAAGGACCCTGGGCACAGCCTGGTGATTATCTGGAGGCGACGAAAGCGGAGAGGCGCTGTTATGAAGAGGCAGCACGGCGACGCGGATGGAAGCCCGAGAGTCAGCCCCAAAAATGTATTGGGGGGGGCTCACAGGGAGTATGGCTACGCCAGGTAGGAGACCTGCGCAAACTTCCTGTGCTTACCGGGGGGCTAAAGAGACCGGGCAGGCACCGTGTTATGCTATGGAGCGCACGGTGTCTCCAGTGCGGGTGGATAGCCCGGTGCAGTACATACCAGCTCTTCGTATTGGCCGGGCTAGAGTGGGCATCGAGCCAGGTAAGGTTGGGCAGGCTCGGTGCTCAAGAGCTTTAGTGCACCTGCACGGTCCGGTCTATCCAGTGCCACCTCCACACACCAGTCCTCCGGTGGCAGCTCCCCGCACCAGGCTTCCTGTGCATGTCCTCGGCCCAGTACCACCAGTGCCAGCACCACGCACCAGGCCTTCAGTGCGCCTCGCCTGTCTAGCGCTATCAGAGCCTTCCTCCTCTCCAGCGCTGCCGGAGTCTCCCGCCTGTTCAGCGCAGCCAGAGCCTTCCTCCTCTACAGCGCTGCTGGAGAATCCCACCTGTTTAGAGTAGCCAGAGCCTTCCTCCTCTACAGCGCTGCCGGAGCCTCCCGCCTGTTCAGCGCAGCCAGAGCCTTCCTCCTCTACAGCGCTGCTGGAGTTTCCCGCCTGTTTAGCGCAGCCAGAGCCTTCCTCCTCTCTTGTGCTGCCGGAGTCTCCCGCCTGTTCAGCGCTGCCAGAGCCTTCCTCCTCTACAGCGCTGCTGGAGTCTCCTGCCTGTTCACCGCAGCCAGAGCTGCCAGTCTGCATGGAGCAGCCTGAGCTGCCAGTTTGCATGGAGCAGCCAGAGCTGCCAGTCTGCATAGAGCAGCCAGAGTTGCAGTCTGCATGGAGCTGCCAGTCTGCATAGAGCAGCCAGAGCTGCCCGTCTGCATGGAGCAGCCAGAGCTGCCAGTCTGCATGGACTCTCCGACTCTCCTTCGACGGAAGAAAACCGTAACACTTGCAGCATGCCTAAGGCACGTTCACGCAAATGTGCAGGGACCCGGGGTGTTTTTCAGAGTCAGTAGGAAGGCCTCTTTAGTGTCCTAACTTTTCATAACTGTGACCTTAATTGCCTACCGTCTGTAAGCTGTAAGTGTCTTAACGACCGCTCCACAGGTGCATGTTCATTAATTGTTCATGGTTCATTGAATAAGCATGGGAAACAGTGTTTAAACCCTTTACAATGAAGATCTGTGAAGTTATTTTGAATTTTACGAATGATCTTTGAAAGACAGGGTCCTGAAAAAGTGATATTTCTTTTTTTGCTGAATTTAGTTGAAGATCCCTGTCATAGGATAACCGTTTTTGCTTCCAGGTAGAACACTTTTGCATTACATGTAGACCCCTCTGTGTAAAGGGTTCTACATGGAACTCAAAAGGTTCTACCTGGATCCAAAAAGGGTTCTGCCTGGAACCGAAAAGGGTTCTTCAAAGGGTTACCTACCCTATTGGGACAGCCGAAGAACCATGGTATCAGGTTCTACATAGCACCTTTTTTCTAAGAGCGTAGTCATCCTCTGTGTTCCCCAATAGGAAAGTGTTGTTATGCGTCATTTGTGTCAATTGCTAACTAGCTAGACTATCACTAGTTATCAAATATCAAACCAGAACAGGGTTAACTTTGGAAAATACTGTCTCATTTAATAAAACAAGCATTGTGACCGCAGGCCGGTAGTTTGAGACCCTCTGATCTAGGCTAAGGATAGTTAACTAGGCTAATGGTGTGTTCAGATGGTTCATGGGATTTCGTCTCTACCAGTCGATGAAGTCATAACTACCACATAAATGTATTTGAGTGAATTTGAATTCAGAACAACTCTTCAACAAATGTGATTTGAACTAAGCTACCTAATAAGAAGTTCATTTGCTTGCATTGACAATATGTCAAACCATATTTTAGCAGACGCTCTTATCCAGAGCGACTTACAGAAACAATTAGGATTAAATGCCTTGCTTAACGGCACATTGGCCGATTATTCACCTAGTTGGCTCGGGGA
Organism: Oncorhynchus gorbuscha; assembly: GCF_021184085.1. Lineage (NCBI taxonomy): Eukaryota > Metazoa > Chordata > Actinopteri > Salmoniformes > Salmonidae > Oncorhynchus > Oncorhynchus gorbuscha. The sequence goes on along the minus strand of NC_060175.1, from coordinate 13,184,177 downwards.
TTTGAACCAATGCTCTTTTGGTTACTGGCCCAACGCACTTAACCGCTAGGAAAGCTGCTGCCCATATAGACCATATGGGTCAAACTAGCTTAAACACTTTGACAAGTGAAAAATCGTGAAGATGACTGATTATAATAATAACATCTTACTGAAAGCTTATGTTAATTGGTTTTATTGTAATGGCTCCATTGGGTGAACTATTCCTTTAATATTACACAATTTAATTTCTTCTGTAATATCTTTCTCATTGCCATGTGGAATAAAACTGTCATGTTTTGTCTTATATTGTCTTGTCATTTTTTTTGCTTTTCCTTCTGTTCGTTTTCCCCCTGCTGGTCTTTTTAGGTTCGTTCCCTTTTTTCTCTCTCCCTTCCTCTCTCTCTTCTCTCTATCGTTCCGTTCCTGCTCCCAGCTGTTCCTATTCCCCTAATCAATCATTTAGTCTTTCCACACCTGTCCCCTATCCTTTCCCCTGATTAGAGTCCCTATTTCTCCCCTTGTTTTCCGTTTCTGTCCTGTCGGATCCTTGTATATTGTTCACCGTGCTGTGTCTTTGTATCGCCCTGTCGTGTCGTGTTTCCCTCAGATGCTGCGTGGTGAGCAGGTGTCTGAGTCTGCTACGGTCAAGTGCCTTCCCGAGGCAACCTACAGTTTATGATCGAGTCTCCAGTCTGTTCTCGTCATTACGAGTGGAATTGTTTGTTATGCTTTATTTACCGCTCCGATTTGTCTAGGAGTATTGCATATTTCCTTTTCTGGATTAAAGACTCTGTTTTCGCCAAGTCGCTTTTGGGTCATCATTCACCTGCATAACAGAAGGATCCGACCAAAGAATGGACCCAGCGACTACAGACGCTCGTAACACTGCCGTCGAGATCCAAGGAGCCATGCTCGGCAGACACGAGCAGGAATTGTCTGCTGCTCGTCATGCCGTGGAGAACCTGGCCGCTCAGGTTTCCGACCTCTCTGGACAGTTCCAGAGTTTCGTCTCGTGCCACCTGTTACTTCCTGGTCTGCCGAGCCTCCGGAACCTAGGGTTAATAACCCACCTTGTTACTCCGGGCAGCCCACGGAGTGCCGCTCCTTTCTCACCCAGTGTGATATTGTGTTCTCTCTCCAACCCAACACATACTCTAGAGAGAGAGCTCGGGTTGCTTACGTCATATCACTCCTTACTGGCCGGGCTCGAGAGTGGGGCACAGCTATCTGGGAGGCAAGGGCTGATTGTTCTAACAATTACCAGAACTTTAAAGAGGAGATGATTCGGGTTTTTGACCGTTCAGTTTTTGGTAGGGAGGCTTCTAGGGCCCTGGCTTCCCTATGCCAAGGTGATCGATCCATAACGGAGTACTCTATAGAGTTTCGCACTCTTGCTGCCTCTAGTGACTGGAACGAGCCGGCGCTGCTCGCTCGTTTTCTGGAGGGACTCCACGCAGTGGTTAAAGATGAGATTCTCTCCCGGGAGGTTCCTTCCAGTGTGGACTCTTTGATTGCTCTCGCCATCCGCATAGAACGACGGGTAGATCTTCGTCACCAAGCTCGTGGAAGAGAGCTCGCGTTAACGGTGTTTCCCTGCTCCGCATCGCAACCATCTCCCTCCTCTGGCTCAGAGACTGAGCCCATGCAGCTGGAAGGTATTCGCATCTCGACTAAGGAGAGGGAACGGAGGATCACCAACCGCCTGTGCCTCTATTGCGGACTTGCTGGACATTTTGTCAATTCATGTCCAGTAAAAGCCAGAGCTCATCAGTAAGCGGAGGGCTACTGGTGAGCGCTACTACTCAGGTCTCTCCATCTAGATCCTGTACTACTATGTCGGGTTCGGGTGCTACATGCAGTGCCTTGATAGACTCTGGGGCTGAGGGTTGTTTCATGGACGAAGCATGGGCTCGGAAACATGACATTCCTTTCAGACAGTTAGACAAGCCTACGCCCATGTTCGCCTTAGATGGTAGTCATCTTCCCAGTATCAGATTTGAGACACTACCTTTAACCCTCACAGTATCTGGTAACCACAGTGAGACTATTTCTTTTTTGATTTTTCGTTCACCTTTTACACCTGTTGTTTTGGGTCATCCCTGGCTAGTATGTCATAATCCTTCTATTAATTGGTCTAGTAATTCTATCCTATCCTGGAACGTTTCTTGTCATGTGAAGTGTTTAATGTCTGCCATCCCTCCCGTTTCTTCTGTCCCCACTTCTCAGGAGGAACCTGGCGATTTGACAGGAGTGCCGGAGGAATATCATGATCTGCGCACGGTCTTCAGTCGGTCCCGAGCCAACTCCCTTCCTCCTCACCGGTCGTATGATTGTAGTATTGATCTCCTTCCGGGGACCACTCCTCCTCGGGGTAGACTATACTCTCTGTCGGCTCCCGAACGTAAGGCTCTCGAGGATTATTTGTCTGTGTCTCTTGACGCCGGTACCATAGTGCCTTCTTCCTCTCCGGCCGGGGCGGGGTTTTTTTGTTAAGAAAAAGGACGGTACTCTGCGCCCCTGCGTGATTATCGAGGGCTGAATGACATAACGGTTAAGAATCGTTATCCGCTTCCCCTTATGTCATCAGCCTTCGAGATTCTGCAGGGAGCCAGGTGCTTTACTAAGTTGGACCTTCGTAACGCTTACCATCTCGTGCGCATCAGAGAGGGGGACGAGTGGAAAACGGCGTTTAACACTCCGTTAGGGCATTTTGAGTACCGGGTTCTGCCGTTTGGTCTCGCCAATGCGCCAGCTGTTTTTCAGGCATTAGTTAATGATGTTCTGAGAGACATGCTGAACATCTTTGTTTTTGTCTACCTTGACGATATCCTGATTTTTTCACCGTCACTCGAGATTCATGTTCAGCACGTTCGACGTGTTCTCCAGCGCCTTTTAGAGAATTGTCTCTACGTGAAGGCTGAGAAGTGCTCTTTTCATGTCTCCTCCGTTACTTTTCTCGGTTCCGTTATTTCCGCTGAAGGCATTCAGATGGATTCCGCTAAGGTCCAAGCTGTCAGTGATTGGCCCGTTCCAAGGTCACGTGTCGAGTTGCAGCGCTTTCTAGGTTTCGCTAATTTCTATCGGCGTTTCATTCGTAATTTCGGTCAAGTTGCTGCCCCTCTCACAGCTCTTACTTCTGTCAAGACGTGTTTTAAGTGGTCCGGTTCCGCCCAGGGAGCTTTTGATCTTCTAAAAGAATGTTTTACGTCCGCTCCTATCCTCGTTACTCCTGACGTCACTAGACAATTCATTGTCGAGGTTGACGCTTCAGAGGTAGGCGTGGGAGCCATTCTATCCCAGCGCTTCCAGTCTGACGATAAGGTTCATCCTTGCGCTTATTTTTCTCATCGCCTGTCGCCAGCTGAACGCAACTATGATGTGGGTAACCGCGAACTGCTCGCCATCCGCTTAGCCCTAGGCGAATGGCGACAGTGGTTGGAGGGGGCGACCGTTCCTTTTGTCGTTTGGACAGACCATAAGAACCTTGAGTACATCCGTTCTGCCAAACGACTTAATGCTCGTCAAGCTCGTTGGGCGTTGTTTTTCGCTCGTTTCGAGTTTGTGATTTCTTACCGTCCGGGTAGTAAGAACACCAAGCCTGATGCCTTATCCCGTCTTTTTAGTTCTTCTGTGGCTTCTACTGATCCCGAGGGGATTCTTCCTTATGGGCGTGTTGTCGGGTTGACAGTCTGGGGAATTGAAAGACAGGTTAAGCAAGCACTCACGCACACTGCGTCGCCGCGCGCTTGTCCTAGTAACCATCTTTTCGTTCCTGTTTCTACTCGTCTGGCTGTTCTTCAGTGGGCTGACTCTGCCAAGTTAGCTGGTCATCCCGGCGTTCGAGGCACTCTTGCTTCTATTCGCCAGCGCTTTTGGTGGCCGACTCAGGAGCGTGACACACGCCGTTTCGTGGCTGCTTGTTCGGACTGCGCGCAGACTAAGTCAGGTAACTCTCCTCCTGCCGGTCGTCTCAGACCGCTTCCCATTCCTTCTCGACCATGGTCTCACATCGCCCTAGACTTCATTACCGGTCTGCCTTTGTCTGCGGGGAAGACTGTGATTCTTACGGTTGTCGATAGGTTCTCTAAGGCGGCACATTTCATTCCCCTCGCTAAACTTCCTTCCGCTAAGGAGACGGCACAAATCATCATCGAGAATGTGTTCAGAATTCATGGCCTCCCGTTAGACGCCGTTTCAGACAGAGGCCCGCAATTCACGTCACAGTTTTGGAGGGAGTTCTGTCGTTTGATTGGTGCGTCCGTCAGTCTCTCTTCCGGGTTTCATCCCCAGTCTAACGGTCAAGCAGAGAAGGCCAATCAGACGATTGGTCGCATACTACGCAGCCTTTCTTTCAGAAACCCTGCGTCTTGGGCAGAACAGCTCCCCTGGGCAGAATACGCTCACAACTCGCTTCCTTCGTCTGCTACCGGGTTATCTCCGTTTCAGAGTAGTCTGGGTTACCAGCCTCCTCTGTTCTCATCCCAGCTTGCCGAGTCCAGCGTTCCCTCCGCTCAAGCGTTTGTCCAACGTTGTGAGCGCACCTGGAGGAGGGTGAGGTCTGCACTTTGCCGTTACAGGGCACAGACTGTGAGAGCCGCCAATAAACGTAGGATTAAGAGTCCAAGGTATTGTTGCGGCCAGAGAGTGTGGCTTTCCACTCGCAACCTTCCTCTTACGGCAGCTTCTCGTAAGTTGACTCCGCGGTTCATTGGTCCGTTCCGTGTCTCCCAGGTCGTCAATCCTGTCGCTGTGCGACTGCTTCTTCCGCGACATCTTCGTCGCGTCCATCCTGTCTTCCATGTCTCCTGTGTCAAGCCCTTTCTTCGCACCCCCGTTCGTCTTCCCTCCCCCCTCCCGTCCTTGTCGAGAGCGCACCTATTTACAAGGTACGTAGGATCATGGACATGCGTTCTCGGGGACGGGGTCACCAATACTTAGTGGATTGGGAGGGTTACGGTCCTGAGGAGAGGAGTTGGGTTCCGTCTCGGGACGTGTTGGACCGTTCACTGATTGATGATTTCCTCCGTTGCCGCCAGGATTCCTCCTCGAGTGCGCCAGGAGGCGCTCGGTGAGTGGGGGGGTACTGTCATGTTTTGTCTTATATTGTCTTGTCATTTTGCTTTTCCTTCTGTTCGTTTTCCCCCTGCTGGTCTTTTTAGGTTCGTTCCCTTTTTTCTCTCTCCCTTCTCTCTCTCTTCTCTCTATCGTTCCGTTCCTGCTCCCAGCTGTTCCTATTCCCCTAATCAATCATTTAGTCTTTCCACACCTGTCCCCTATCCTTTCCCCTGATTAGAGTCCCTATTTCTCCCCTTGTTTTCCGTTTCTGTCCTGTCGGATCCTTGTATATTGTTCACCGTGCTGTGTCTTTGTATCGCCCTGTCGTGTCGTGTTTCCCTCAGATGCTGCGTGGTGAGCAGGTGTCTGAGTCTGCTACGGTCAAGTGCCTTCCCGAGGCAACCTACAGTTTATGATCGAGTCTCCAGTCTGTTCTCGTCATTACGAGTGGAATTGTTTGTTATGCTTTATTTACCGCTCCGATTTGTCTAGGAGTATTGCATATTTCCTTTTCTGGATTAAAGACTCTGTTTTCGCCAAGTCGCTTTTGGGTCCTCATTCACCTGCATAACAAAAACAAAAATACAGTTTTCGATAATTCTCAGTTTGTTATTATACTGTCCACGGATAAACAAATGTTTTTATTTATATACTATAATCTTGTGGATTTAAGTAGCAGCAATCTGAAAGGCCGGTAAGAGATGGATGGGTGCAGGACGTGAACAAGATAGATGAGTATAACCCACGCAAGGCTGCCGGCCCAGACGGCATATTCAATCTCTCCCTATCCCAGTCTGCTGTCTCCACTTGCTTCAAAATGTCCACCATTGTTCCTGTACCCAAGAGAGCAAAGGTAACTGAACTAAATGACTATCACCCCGTAGCACTCACTTCTGTCATCATGAAGTGCTCTGAGAGGTTAGTTAAGGAGGATCATATCAGCTCTACCTTACCTGCCACCCTAGACCCACTTCAATTACCTTACTGCCCCAACAGAACCACAGACGATGCAATCGCCATTGCACTGCACACTGCCCAGTCACATCTGGACAAGAGGAATACCTATGTAAGAATGCTGTTCATTGACTATAGCTCAGCATTCAACACCATAGTACCCTCCAAACTCATCATTAAGCTTGGGGCCCTGGGTCTGAACCCCACCTGTGCAACTGGGTCCTGGACTTCCTGAGAGGCCGCCCCCAGGTGGTGAAGGTAGGAAGCAACACCTCCAATTTGCTGATCCTAAACACAGAGGCCCCACAAGGGTGCGTGCTCAGCCCCCTCCTGTGCTCCCTGTTCACTCATGACAGCGTGGCCATGCACGCCTCCAACTTAATCATCAAGTTTTCAGACGACACAACAGTAGTAGGCCTAATTACCAACAATGACGAGACAACATACAGGGTGCCCTGGGAGAGTGGTGCAAGGAAAACAACCTCTTACTCAACGTCAACAAAACAAAGGAGCTGATCGTGGACTTCAGGAAACAGCAGAGGGAGCATGCCCCTATCCACATCAACAGGACCGCAACGGAGAAGGCGGAAAGCTTCAAGTTCCTCGACATACACATCACTGATGATCTGAAAAGATCCACCCAGACAGACAGTCTGGCGAAGAAGGTGCAACAGTGCCTCTTCAACCTCAAGAGGCTGAATAATTTGGCTTGGCCCCTAAAACCCTCACAAACATTTACAGATGAACAATTGAAAACATGCTGTTGGGCTGTATCACCGCCTGGTACGGCAACAGCACCGCCCGCAATCGCAGGGCTCTCCAGAGAGTAGTGCGGTCTTCCCAATGCATAACCGGGAACAAACTACCTGCCCTCCATGACACCTACAGCAGCCGAGAAGGCCAAAAAGATCAAGTACAACAACCACCCGAGCCACTGCCTGTTCACCCCGCGATCATCCAGAAGGCGAGGTCAGTACAGGTGCATAAAAGCCGGGACCGAGAGACTGAAAAACAGCTTCTATCTCAAGGCCATCAGCCTGTTAAATAGCCATCACTAGCTGACTTCCACCCAGTTACGCAATCCTGCACCTTAGAGGATGCTGTGCTATACACATAGAATTGGAATCACCTACCACTATAATACTTGAATACTAGTCACTTTAATAATGTTTACATACTGCTTTACTCATCTAGCATCTACCAAATACTAATTGAGTGTATGTAAACTTCTGACAAACTGGGAATGTGATTAAATCGTTTTAAGCTGAAATAAATCAATCTCTCTACTTGTGCTGCCATCCTGTTAGAAGATAACAGATAATTTTATTACAATGGTTAAATTGGATTTTCATTGTGTTCAATGGTGTTATTTGCCCCCTAGTGGCGCTTTCTGGTACTTAGAAAGACAACGCAAATGGGAAGTTCAGAATTTGTTTTGCACGCAAAGAAGCAGCTACAAACAACGCTACGGTGCAGGTCTTTCAATGTAGTTATTTCTTGTCACGCTTCAGCCTTGGAAAAATATTTGTTTGTAAGTTTGATTCAAGCATTTAGCTAATGATGATAATCTTGTTATTGATAGAGTTTCTTACATATCAATGTTGGTTGCATTTACTCACAAATTGCAATGCCTTTTGTGTATGTCGTTAGCTGTATTACTTTGCTCATGCGTCATGCAAACGAATTGTAAAATATACAATACTGTAGTTTTGTTACTGTTTTTAGTGTAATATGCTTTGTTATTCTACATAGATGGTTATACATTATTAGAGTAATGAAAGGAGCAATTACCATATGGTTAACAATTAGCTATTTGGTTTGGCATCATGCCAGATGCATGGTACCTTAGCGCGTGCTTTGTATTTATGCAACTTCAAATGTTTAATGTACATCTACAGTATGTCGGTAGTATGTCGGGGCGGCAGCGTAGCCTAGTGGTTAGAGCGTTGGACTAGTAACCGGAAGGTTGCGAGTTCAAACCCCCGAGTTGACAAGGTACAAATCTGTCGTTCTGCCCCTGAACAGGCAGTTAACCCAAAATAAGAATATGTTCTTAACTGACTTGCCTGGTTAAATAAAGGTCAAAAAAAAAAATGTCAGTGTGAATTGAACACTAAAGTATATTCTTTTCTGTATTTTGCAGTTTCACAACATAAACGTTTCAATATATTCATTCAAGAAAAGTCACGCCTTGGGAGTTTTATTGAAGACTTAGTTGTTAGCTATCTGTCTAGTTTTGCATGGGAACGCAACTCAAGGGCAGAATAGTGAAAAAACATCATCACAGCGCGCTCAAGCACAAGAATAACTGCACACGGTGGTTATGTTTCTACGTTCATCAGCCAACAAAGCCTCTTATCCTAGGGAAGACCAGCAGTCTACGATGCAGCAACCAGAGACAGGTGTTCAACAGAGAGAGATCGAAGAGCCTCTTCAGCACATTGGGACCAAGTCTCAATCTACAAGATCAAGGTCATCAAAACAGTCAAGCAGATCCTCAACGGCGAGTTCTGCAGCCGTCAAAGCACGCGCCAAGGCGGAGGCAGCACGCGCACAAGTCTCTTATGCTGAGAAGGAAGCTTCTGTGATGAAGCAAAAGGCCAGCTTGTTGAAGCAAAAGACAGAAATAGAGGCCAGTTTGTTGAAGCAAAAGGCAGAAATAGAGGCCAGCTTGTTGAAGCAAAAGGCAGAAACAGAGAAGCAAAAAGCTGACCTCGAGGCAAGTTTATATGTTCTCCAAGTTGAGAAAACAGCTGCTGCTGCAATGGCTGAAGCTGCAGCCTTTGAAGAAGTTGTAGGATCAGAACGCAGAGAGCTTCGCAAAGAACTAGACACCGGGACACAGCCCTTAAGTCCAGTCCAACGTACATGTGAGTACGTACAACAACATGCTAGGCCCTACTTTGCTGAACTTCCATTTGAAGTGGAGAAACAAGAGCTTAGTGTTGACCCAGCTACATGCCATAATCCAGAAAGTAGCAAACAACAGAACATGAGCAGAGACTCTCCGTTGAAAAGAAATGATTGGCAGCATGGTGGAAATGGAAAGCAAGCCCACTTCCAGTCACACACACACACAACTTCCTTGAGTCACAAGTGGCACCAGACCTCACCAAGTACCTCCTACGACGTGAGATGGTGAGTTCAGGACTCCTGAAGTTTGATGATCGCCCTGAAAATTATTGGGCATGGAAATCATCCTTTCTCAATGCGACCAGAGACTTGAATTTATCAGCCAGGGAAGAGTTAGATCTAATTACCAAGTGGCTAGGGGCAGAGTCGTCTGAGCAAGCAAACAGAATTAGATCTGTCCATATTTTCAACGCAACAGCAGGGCTTAACATGGTCTGGCAACGACTAGAAGAGTGCTATGGTACACCCGAAGTGATCGAGAATGCACTGTTGAAGAAAATGGATGATTTTCCAAAACTTGCTAACAAAGACAATCACAAACTAAGAGAACTAGGTGACATTCTTCTCGAACTGGAGTGTGCTAAAGTAGAAGGGTACCTTCCAGGCCTCGCTTATCTGGACACATCTCGGGGGGTAAACCCTATTGTAGAGAAACTTCCATTCAGTTTACAAGAAAAATGGATAGCACAGGGATCCAAATATAAGGAGGACTATCGGGTAGCATTCCCACCATTCTCGTTCTTCTCGAGATTCATCAGGAACCAGGCGAAAATTAGAAATGACCCCAGCTTCACCCTCTACACCTCAACTAACCAGGTGTCCATGAAAAGTGAGAAACCTGCCAGGTACAGCAGCAAGACACCTGTGACTGTATACAAGACAGATGTGTCATCTGAGGCTTCAGACCACCAAACCAAACCCAGTAAGACAAAAGTTGAAAACCCTAACCGTCACTGCCCAATACATAACAAGCCTCATCCTCTTAAAAAGTGTTGTGGGTTTAGATACAAAACTCTAGATGAGCGCAAATCATATCTCAAAGACAATGGCATTTGTTTCCGATGTTGTGGGTCAACTCAGCACAGAGCTAAAGGCTGTAAGGTTTCAATCAAGTGCTCTGAGTGCGACAGCGACAGGCATCTTGCTGCTCTGCATCCAGGCCCCTACAAATACATACACCGCTACAGCAGAGACAGATAATGGTGGGGAGCAAGGTGACGATGCTCTTCTATCTGTCACCTCAAAGTGTACAGAGATCTGTGGTGAGGCAGTCAATCCAAGAACATGTTCAAAAATATGCTTAGTCAAAGCTTATCCGGCTGGGAAAAGAGAGAAAGCTGTCAAAATGTATGTAGTGCTTGATGAACAAAGTAACAAATCTCTGGCCAAGACAGAGTTTTTCAGTCTCTTCAACATCAATGACAACTCTGTTCCATACACCATGAAGACGTGTTCTGGGGTAACAGAGACTTCAGGCAGGAGAGCCGTCAACTTCATGGTGGAGTCTATAGATGGACACATGCAGCTCACTCTCCCTACTCTGATAGAGTGTGATATGATGCCAGACGATAGGATGGAGATTCCCTCCCCCGACATTGCGTATCATCATCCCCATCTGCAACCAGTTATGGACAGAATTCCAGCTGTGGACCCAGACGCTCCCATCCTCCTGCTCTTAGGACGAGACATCTTAAGGGTACACAAGGTACGAGAGCAAATCAATGGGCCCCACGACACTCCTTATGCACATCGACTCGACCTCGGGTGGGTCATTGTGGGTGAGGTCTGTCTGGGAACGGCTCACCGACCAGCCAATGTTAACGTGTTCAGGACAAACATACTTCAAAATGGTCGCACATCCTATCTGAGCCCTTGCCCTGACATCATCCAGGTAAAAGAGAACTACAACAGCGTAGCTCAGAAACACATCTCTCCCTCTACAGTGCACTCGAGAGATCCAATCACAACTGTGAACACAGACAGCCTGGGATGTTCCGTGTTCGACAAAACACAAGACGATGATAAACCAGCACCATCAGTGGAGGACAAAGCCTTCTTGGACATTATGGACAAACAGGTTTTCCAGGATGATGGAAACAACTGGGTGGCTCCACTACCCTTTCGCCCCAATAGACGTCGCCTTCCTAATAACAGGGAGCAGGCCATGAACCGTCTCACATCACTTCGCAGGACTTTAGACAAAAAGCCTGACATGAAGCGTCATTTTATTGACTTCATGCAAAAGATGCTGGATAACGACCAAGCCGAACCTTCACAGCCACTAGAGGGAGACAAAGAACGTTGGTATCTGCCCATATTTGGTGTTTACCATCCACAAAAGCCTGAACAAATACGAGTAGTATTTGACTCCAGTGCTAAGTGTCAAGGCGTGTCACTTAATGATGTTCTGCTCAGTGGTCCAGACTTAAACAACACACTCTTGGGTGTCCTAATGCGTTTCCGCAAGGATTGCATTGCACTAACAGCAGATGTGCAACAAATGTTTTACTGTTTTGGTGTACGTGAGGATCACAGAGATTACTTAAGGTTTCTCTGGTATGAAGACAACAACCCAGATAGAAACATAACTGAGTACAGGATGAAAGTCCATGTATTTGGGAACAGCCTTTCACCAGCCGTAGCCATCTACTGCATGAGACGAGCAGCGCTACAGGGTGAGAAGGAACACGGGTCAGAACCCAAGCAATATGTAGTGAGGAACTTCTACGTCGATGATGGTCTGACATCAGTAGCTACTACAGAAGAAGCTGTCAACATTCTAAGAAAAACACAAGCAATGTTGGCGGAGTCCAACATGAAACTACACAAGATTGCATCCAATAGCAAAACAGTTATGGAAGCTTTCCCTATGGAGGACCGTGCGAAAGACTTAAAAGATCTGGACCTAGGTGTGGATCCTCTCCCCTTTCAACGGAGTCTGGGACTTTCCTGGAACCTGGAAACAGACAGCTTCTCATTCCAGGTGTCCCACAATGAGAAGCCTTTTACTCGGAGAGGCATCCTGTCCACAGTGAATAGTCTTTATGACCCCCTTGGGTTCGTGGCTCCAATAACAATGCAAGGTAAAGCCTTAATCAGAGAACTCTCTTCTGATCAGAGTGAGTGGGATGTCACTCTTACAACAGAAAAAGAAGAGAAATGGAAACAGTGGAAGCAAGTCCAGTGTCTCGCTGACACCTTTTGGAAAAGGTGGAGACAGGAGTACCTGACAACGCTGCAGAGACGCAAAAAATGGACAGCAGAAAAGTCAAATGTAAAAGTGGGAGATGTTGTCTTATTGAAAGACAGTCAGGCACACAGAAATGACTGGCCAGTCGGGCTTGTGGTAAAAACCTTTCCCAGTACTGACAAAAAGGTTAGGAAAGTAGAACTAAAAATTGTCAAGCAAGGAGCTGCTAAGGTGTTTCTGAGACCAATCTCAGAGATTGTTGTTCTTCTTTCTGAAGCATCCTAGAGACAAAATATAAAAATAGAAAGGACATTTGTTTCTTGATATGTTTTATTTAATAGTGGCACAATTTCATTATACCAGGCGGGGATTGTGCTGCCATCCTGTTAGAAGATAACAGATTATTTTATTACAATGGTTAAATTGGATTTTCATTGTGTTCAATGGTGTTATTTGCCCCCTAGTGGCGCTTTCTGGTACTTAGAAAGACAACGCAAACGGGAAGTTCAGAATTGGTTTTGCACGCAAAGAAGCAGCTACAAACAACGCTACGGTGCAGGTCTTTCAATGTAGTTATTTCTTGTCACGCTTCAGCCTTGGAAAAATATTTGTTTGTAAGTTCGATTCAAGCATTTAGCTAATGATGATAATCTTGTTATTGATAGAGTTTCTTACATATCAATGTTGGTTGCATTTACTCACAAATTGCAATGCCTTTTGTGTATGTCGTTAGCTGTATTACTTTGCTCATGCGTCATGCAAACGAATTGTAAAATATACAATACTGTAGTTTTGTTACTGTTTTTAGTGTAATATGCTTTGTTATTCTACATAGATGGTTATACATTATTAGAGTAATGAAAGGAGCAATTACCATATGGTTAACAATTAGCTATATGGTTTGGCATCATGCCGGATGCATGGTACCTTAGCGCGTGCTTTGTATTTATGCAACTTCAAATGTTTAATGTACATCTACAGTATGTCGGTGTGAATTGAACACTAAAGTATATTCTTTTCTGTATTTTGCAGTTTCACAACATAAACGTTTCAATATATTCATTCAAGAAAAGTCACGCCTTGGGAGTTTTATTGAAGACTTAGTTGTTAGCTATCTGTCTAGTTTTGCATGGGAACGCAACTCAAGGGCAGAATACTACTATTATTCTGACATTTCACATTCTTAAAATAAGGTGGTGATCTTAACTGACCACATGGAATTTTTACTGGGATTAAATGTCAAAAATTGTGAAAAACTGAGTTTAACTATATTTGGCTAAGGTCTATGTAAACTTCTGACTTCAACTGTTCTACTGTATTTTTGTCATTGCTTTACATATTTCTTAATTTCATTATTTTACTTTTAGATTTGTGTGTATTTCTGTCAATTGTTGGATACTACAGAACTGTTGGAGCCAGGAACACAAGCATTTCGCCACAGCCTGCTAAATAACATCTGCTAAATATGCGTATGTGACCAATACAATATGATTTGATTTATAGCAGGGTTGATCTCTGAGTTTACAGAAGAGGCTCAAATGACCATCCCATGTCCAACTGGCCACCCGTGTAGCTGGCTACCGTCCCAGGGGGCAGTGGGGCCATGGAGTGACTGACCTCCTATAGGTATTACACATTGATGTGTAATCATCGCTGATGGTTAACTGCTCGCTGCGTAATCACGGCAGCAAGGACACTGTCTCTTGAACCTATTTTGTGTACTGTATTACTATTTAGACTTTGTAGCCATAAACTTGTTATTCCGCAGCGACCATGGATGACACATACCTGCAAAACAAACCCAGGGTGGGATATTTGAGTTTTGACATCTTAATTGGTCACCTTGATAGGATCCGGGTATTGTAAGGTTAATGGCATGACAAATGGGTCAGTTTTTGTGCAATCTACACTGTAGTGGGTCCTGGTGAAGATATGAATCTACACTGTAGTGGGTCCTGGTGAAGATATGAATCTACACTGTAGTGGGTCCTGGTGAAGATATGAATCTACACTGTAGTGGGTCCTGGTGAAGATATGAATCTACACTGTGGTGGGTCCTGGTGAAAACATGAATCTACACTGTAGTGGGTCCTGGTGAAGATATGAATCTACACTGTAGTGGGTCCTGGTGAAGATATGAATATATACTGTGGTGGGTCCTGGTGAAGATATGAATCTACACTGTAGTGGGTCCTGGTGAAGATATGAATCTACACTGTGGTGGGTCCTGGTGAAAACATGAATCTACACTGTAGTGGGTCCTGGTGAAGATATGAATCTACACTGTAGTGGGTCCTGGTGAAGATATGAATCTACACTGTAGTGGGTCCTGGTGAAGATATTAATCTACACTGTGGTGGGTCCTGGTGAAAACATGAATATATACTGTGGTGGGTCCTGGTGAAGATATGAATCTACACTGTGGTGGGTCCTGGTAAAGACATTCATCTACACTGTGGTGGGTCCTGGTGAAAACATTAATCTACACTGTGGTGGGTCCTGGTGAAGACATTAATCTAGTATACACTGTGGTGGGTCCTGGTGAAGACATGAATCTAGTATACACTGTGGTGGGTCCAGGTGAAGACATGAATCTACACTGGTGGGTCCTGGTGAAGACATGAATCTACTCTGTGGTGGGTCCTGGTGAAGACATGAATCTACTCTGTGGTGGGTCCTGGTGTGTGTGTGTGTGTGTGTGTTTGTCATCTGATGATCCCTGTCAGGGTATCTTGTCATGTGATAATTGCTTCTCATGTCGTCTGAAACTTTGAGTCATTATGCCTCCTACTGGTTAAAGGGCTGCTACCCATGCAGGGTCGTATTCATAAATTGTCTCAGAGTGAAGTTTGGGGGCTGATCTACAAAACTAGCGTCATTATGCCTCCTACTGGTTAAAGGGCTGCTACCCATGCAGGGCCGTATTCATAAAATGTCTCAGAGTGAAGTTTGAGACATTATGCCTCCTACTGGTTACATGGCTGCTAGCCTGTGCCGGGCGGTATTCATAAAATGTCATAAAGATTTGCCTTTTTAGCACAAGATTAGATGGGCAACGGGGACCTGATCCCAGATCAGCACCCCTATTATGTGATGCTTCATGAATTAATTTAATTTTACCTTTATTTAACCAGGCAAGTCAGTTAAGAACACATTCTTATTTTCAATGATGGCCTGGGAACAGCTGGTGCCTGTTCAGGGGCAGAACGACAGATTTGTACCTTGTCAGCTCGAGGGTTTGAACTCTCAACCTTCCGGCCACTAGTCCAACGCTCTCACCACTAGGCGACGCTGCTGCCCCATAATACAATTTGGATTTAACATTCAAAGCATCTTTTGCCCCAAATGACAGATTCCACTCAATACATTTTGGCTGTTGGGTAGGCTAGCACCACCCAATGGATTAGTGGCCTATTCATTCCACTTGTGACAGAAATCAGCCAAGTCACTTATACTATATTATGTTAACATGCTTCCAAAATTATACATTGTTTATCCGGCTCAGTCAATTCTACAATTATTTTTATTTACAATGATGGCAAACCCGGACGACCCTGGGAAAATTGTGCGCAGCCCTATGGGACTCCCAATCACGACCGGTTGTGATACATCCTGGAATCGAACCAGGGTGTCTGTATTTAATTTTTGAACCTTAATTTAACTAACCTTTATTTAACTAACTTTTTAACTGTAGTGACGCCCTAGATGCAGTGCCTTAGACCGCTGCGCCACTCGTTAGCCTTATAACAGTGAAGTATGGCTTTGTTGCACCTTAAAAACAAAATGCAGTGGCCTTTTCTGTTTTTGTTCTCATTTCTGTTTCCTGTCTCTGTTACTTTATTGAGCAACAATCCAAATATATCATCTACATTTTCAGCCTCAAAACATTTGATACAAAATTACCCGACAGACACAGTTACATCATCACCACAGAATCACCCGCCTCACTAGGCTTTGCAACAGAATAGAAACAGGAAGCAATATCGACAGCCTTCTTTTTATGTGGCTGTCATATTTCATTTGAACCATTAGACTTCCGTTGTTGCAATTGCCTGAAGTTAATACAGAATCGTCGTGAAAATCCTAAAGTATCAGCTGTTGTTTTGTCTCTCTTTTCATTTTGATAAATCATTTTCGTGTTTAAGATGACTTCCATCTACAAAGACAATGACCAACATTCTTTGGAGCTTGTGGAAGATCTTGGTCAAGATAACAGTCAAGAGGAGTTGGACTTTTCTTACCTGTTTTTGTACAACCCATCTGACGACTTTCGCGTGATTGAAGGTAAGAGCATCTTCCCGAAGTTCCGTCAATGGCAATCAATCAATAACGTATGTTTAAATAGGAGTTTACAACAATTAGATGTTTATTCAGGATAACAAAAATAACCAAGGTAGCCTAATCACATAATCAGATTTTGTACACTAGCCTACTCAGAAAAGATGGAAGTTTAGAATATGCACGTGAAAAACTGTCGCCTAAAGACTCAGGTAGTCCAGCGTCTCGTTGATTATGCCTGCACATCATGGTTTACCAGGAGCCCCAAACATCTAAAAAGAAAAGAAAACTTTCAGCCAATGAAGCTTTTAAGAATTGTAGTTAAAGTACTTATCTGGAGTTTGAGCATTTTCTTCGTCTCTATCTCTGTAACGTATCTATATCTATGTAATTGTAAGCGTATATATGTAAAAAATAGGGACCACAATGGAAATAAGTCCCAGACCCAATAAGTCCCAGACCCAATATATATGTATATATTTTTTTAACTGACAGACAAATCAATCAATCGATCAATCCAACTGTGCAGAGCATCTTCCTGGCGTGCCGTAAAGAGCAATCAATAATTTATGTTTAAATTGGAGTTTACAACAATTCGATGTTTATTCGAGATTTAAAAAACAAAGGTAGCATACCATATCACATAATCATATCGTGTACACTAGCCTAGTCAGAAAAGGCTACAGTCACAAACTGAAATGTGATAGAATACATTTCAATAGCTTTGACATGCTGGTCTGTGGTCTCCACTGTTCAAATTCATGCACAGCTTTCTGATTTAGTTTATATTTAGGGACAGATCATAATTTACTGTGAGGGGTGGTCCAAAATGGGGGAGGGTTGTGTGATTCTTTGGGGGGGGGGGGGGGCAAGTGTGTTTGTCCCAAGTTTATTCGCTCTTCTGCTCATATTTTCCCTAAAAACAATGGCTAGGATCAGGTTATTGTAAGGTTAATGGCATGTCAATATTTTGATTCTACCCTAATAAAGTTTAGAATAGTTTGTGAAGGTTTGGTAGGTTTGGTGGCTATTATTAAGCTTTAGCTACTGCAGGCCTGTGATATGAAGGCAGTGAGCCCTGGTGCGCCAACTGACTCCAACAGTTGAATTTGAGGTGAGGGAAGACAGTTTCAGGTCAACCAGAGATTCTCCTATAATCGAACAATATAATGCCTATCTATAGAAAAATATTTCTGATAGAAAATGAACCAATTACCCTCTTTCTGTACATCTATGTCTGTATAGCAGACACAGTAGACAATCTGACATAAAGAAATGCGTGGTATGTCGTGTGTCGTAGCATGTTACCAACATCTCTCTCTCTCCTTCTGTCTGGGGTTAGGCCTAAACTTCTCTTCCTTTATATATTTATTCATTTATTAAAATGTTAATATCATACAGTGGACGACACCTAACCCTATAGGCCTATGCATGCAATGCCCCTGACAGCTGAACCGTGAGGTGGACAATTATTGTTTTAGGAGAGTAACCAAAAACAAAATAGAAAAATAGGCTATAAAGTTTTGCATATGCTACACATTGAAACACAAGCAATAGTGTGTTTTGTAATTTGTTATAGGCTGTTTTTAAGGACACATATTGTTTATTGATGGTGCTGGCTGCCCCAGGGTGGATCTGAATGCATATGGATGTACATTTTTCAAATGTTCGGTAATTTAAAATCTTCGCTGTCATGTTGTCCGCCTCCAAATTTTCCGAAAGGAAACTCTGAAATGGCATATTCTTTTTGGAAGATTTTAGAATATTCACGTGAAAATCTGTCGCCAATTGGATGGAAACCTATAGACCCCCTAAAGACTCTGGCAAGTGCACTAGTTCAGTGTCTCTTTGATTATCTTGCATCTCATGGTTCACAAGCAGCCCCAAATATCAGCCAAATCAGCTTGTAAGAACTGTACTTAAACTCTCTATCTATGTAATGTGTCTGTATCTATGTAATGTGTCCCCCTCAAACTCATCTGGTCTGTATCTCTGTAATGTAATGTGTCTGTTTGTCTGTATCTATATAATCTGTATCTATGTAATGTGTCTGTATCTAATGTGTCTGTAATGTGTCTGTAATGTGTCTGTATCTATGTAATGTGTCTGTATCTATGTAATGTGTCTGTATCTATATAATGTGTCTGTATCTATGTAATGTGTCTGTAATCTGTATCTCTGTAATGTGTCTGTATCTATGTAATGTGTCTGTATCTCTGTAATCTGTAATGTGTCTGTATCTATATAATGTGTCTGTATCTATGTAATGTGTCTGTATCTATGTAATGTCTGTCTGTAATGTGTCTGTATCTCTAATGTGTCTGTAATGTGTCTGTATCTATATAATGTGTCTGTAATGTGTCTGTACCTCTGTATAATGTGTCTGTATCTGTAATGTCTGTATCTCTGTAATGTGTCTGTAATGTGTATCTCTGTAATGTGTCTGTAATGTGTCTGTAATGTGTCTGTAATGTGTCTGTATCTATGTAATGTGTCTGTATCTCTGTAATGTGTCTGTATCTCTGTAATGTGTCTGTAATGTGTCTGTAATGTGTCTGTATCTATGGAATTGTATATGTATTTATGTTTAAAAAATAGGGACCACAATGGAAATAATTCCCCGACTTTATTGTGGAATCCCGGTCACTTGAAAACATCTTTGTGTATATATATATATATTTTTTTTTAACAGACAAATAAAATCAATTAATTGATCAATCTAAAGTATGCAGCGGCTAATTGAGGAATTGAAATCGACATCTGTTACAAAACACCAAAAAGTTTAATAACATTCGGAGATTGTCAAACTAAGCCTGTGTTACTGGGTCAGCATACAAGGTAGGGAGAGATTGACGAGCTAAGCCTGTGTTACTGGGTCAGCATACAAGGCAGGGAGAGATTGACGAGCTAAGCCTGTGTTACTGGGTCAGCATACAAGGTATGGAGAGATTGTCAAGCTAAGCCTGTGTTACTGGGTCAGCATACAAGGCAGGGAGAGATTGACGAGCTAAGCCTGTGTTACTGGGTCAGCATACAAGGTAGGGGGAGAGTGTCAAGCTATGCCTGTGTTACTGGGTCAGCATAAAAGGCAGGGAGAGATTGACGAGCTAAGCCTGTGTTACTGGGTCAGCATACAAGGTAGGGAGAGATTGACGAGCTAAGCCTGTGTTACTGGGTCAGCATACAAGGTAGGGAGAGATTGACGAGCTAGGCCTGTGTTACTGGGTCAGCATACAAGGTAGGGAGAGAGTGTCAAGCTAAGCCTGTGTTACTGGGTCAGCATACAAGGCAGGGAGGGATTGTCAAGCTATGCCTGTGTTACTGGGTCAGCATACAAGGTAGGGAGAGATTGACGAGCTAAGCCTGTGTTACTGGGTCAGCATACAAGGTAGGGAGAGATTGACGAGCTAAGCCTGTGTTACTGGGTCAGCCTACAAGGTAGGGAGGGATTGACATACAGTAGACTATTATTGTGGTGTTGAAAATGAAAACCATGATATTGAAGTTGGTATGTTTTGTTTATTGGTTGTATGTTGCATTGGCACAGAAACCTGTTGGTGGGAAATGTGTAGCATATACTGTATTTAATAAAATTATAAATATGGCATCAAAATGTTGAAAGTCTGATACAGACACTAGCTGATCATTGTCTGCAGCCGGTTCTGATTTTAGTGTAACGAAACAGGCAGTGAGAGTGAGCTCGTCTGTGGTGGTCGGCAAACCCTCAACCTTTGGCCCGTAGGCCTACGTCGCATCGACTGTGCCACAAAAGCATACTGAAGTAGTTAAGTCGATATCCACGTTTATAAACACAGGGTCACTACAGTTACCGTTATTTGTGGTCGTAAACATTACTCTGTGAGTTAATTCTATGTGGGGTGAGGGTGTTCAATGTATTTAAAGTACAAGGGGAGGGTCATGTGAAAATATTTTGGACTTTGGGATGGGGGATGCATTTTGTTTATGATACCTTGAGTTGGACCAGCCCCTCCACCAGTAAATGTTGATGTGTCCCTTAGCCATTTTGAACCCCTGTTGACTTATGGACTATTCAATAATAGAGGAACAGCCCACTCACCTGTCAAACGCTTATGTTGTAAAACCCTCGACCCAGTGTAACTCTATGTCTATTTCACATGCCTGCTGTTTTAAGACCAAGTTTCCTATTATTGCTGGTAATTGCCTGATGTTCATTAAAAACTACTTGGTAACAAAATCTCTAAGAACAAAATATATAGTCAATGAAATGGCAGGTGTGAGTTTAGAAGAAATCACCATTCTGATCCTGAAATGTTGCAATACATAATGCCTAAATGAGTACTCCCTTCATCCTGCCATATTCTTAGCAGACAACTCAGGGGTTCCCCCTCGCGGAGATCACAACCCCTCATCTGTGGTGAACTACCCTTGTGACGGAAGCTCCAGTAACGCCCCTACAACCTCCAGCCAGTCCTCTTACCACCATGGGCCTGTCCCTGACAGCCTGTCTGGGCCTGGGTTTAACTCACTGGATCTCCCCTCCAGGCCAAGGGGTGCTCCCTCTCCCAGCCCCAGGATTGAGATCACCCCATCAGGGGACCCTCACCAGACTCATCCCCTGGACGCCAGCCCCAGAACCACGGCCCTGACTGTGCCTGGCTATGAGAACACGGCCTACCGAGAGCCCCAGAGCCCTGCCAGCAGCAACTCCTCCACGGGTTGGCTGTCTGAGGCCTATTCGCCCTGGGTCTCGCCTTGTGTATCTCCCAGTGGTGGTGGGGGCATGGTTGGCTTGACCGCCTTGGACCTCCTCCCGGGCCTCCAGGGCATCCATACGTCCTCGGCCCACTCCTCCCCTGGGACCTCCCCGCGAACCAGCATCACAGAGGAGACTTTCCTGGTACCGCAGAGTCAGCGGTCTTCCTCGCCACATTCCCACGATTACCCACGCTCTCGCTCCGCCTCTCCTCAGGGAAAACGCACCTACGACCAGTACAGCGGCCCCAATCTGGGGACCACCAGCCAGCAGCAGCGCTCCCGGAGCCCAAGCCCCAGCCCCTCGCCTCACCACCCCCAAGAACGACCCTTGGCCCAAGCTGACCCACAGGGCAATGCCCCTCAGCAGATGCCCAGCGTTGAAGAGGTGTTGAGTAGCCTCAACTCCAGCCTCAGCTCCAGCCTCAGCTCCAGCATGTCCAGGTCGGTCCCCTCCAAGATGGTGCGGCCCAGTGTTGAGTGCTATACTTATGGAGAGAGCCAGGTGGAGCATGTGCGGAGAGGCAGAGCTGGGGCTGAGACCTTCTACATCCTCCCCACATCTTTCTGGCCGGCTTCACTAGCCCATGGAGCCTTCAGGTATAGTGTGCAATGGGCTATGATAATGATGATCCCTCATAAGAATGAAAAGTAATGACAGTCACATGAATCTGTAATGACAGGTAAAGAAGTAATGATAGTCACATGAATCTGTAATGACAGGTAAAGAAGTAATGACAGTCACATGAATCTGTAATGACAGGTAAAGAAGTAATGACAGTCACATGAATCTGTAATGACAGGTAAAGAAGTAATGACAGTCACATAAATCTGTAATGACAGGTAAAGAAGTAATGACAGTCACATGAATCTGTAATGACAGGTAAAGAAGTAATGACAGTCACATGAATCTGTAATGACAGGTAAAGAAGTAATGACAGTCACATGAATCTGTAATGACGGGTAAAGAAGTAATGACAGTCACATGACTCTGTAATGACAGGTAAAGAAGTAATGACAGTCACATGAATCTGTAATGACGGGTAAAGAAGTAATGACAGTCATGAATCTGTAATGAAGTCATGAATCTGTAATGACAGGTAAAGAAGTAATGACAGTCACATGAATCTGTAATGACAGGTAAAGAAGTAATGACAGTCACATGAATCTGTAATGACACATGAATCTGTAATGACAGGAAGTAATGACAGTCACATGAATCTGTAATGACGGGTAAAGAAGTAATGACAGTCACATGAATCTGTAATGACGGGTAAAGAAGTAATGACAGTCACATGAATCTGTAATGACAGGTAAAGAAGTAATGACAGTCACATGAATCTGTAATGGCAGGTAAAGAAGTAGTATTAAGAAAACCTTAGAGGAATTTCATTTGAAATTGTGATGTAATGTACTGATGTGTATTTTGTGTGTTATGGCAGGAAATGTTAAACCCTCTCTCTCCCACACCCTTTCTCTCTATGTCTTACTCATCTCTCTCTATCTCTCCCACTCTCCCTCTCTCTCTCGCTCATCAGTGGCATCCCTGTGCCATCTATGCCCCCTCTAGAGTGGCACTTGCCCAGTCACTCCGACCAGTATGAGCTCTGTTTGGAGCAGCAGCCTAAACAGCACCACCGGGCCCACTACGAGACAGAGGGCAGCAGGGGAGCAGTCAAAGCGGCCAATGGAGGTCACACTGTGGTTCAGGTACTGGGTGTGGGATGGGGGAGTGTGTGTTTGTTTAACCTTTGTGTGTGTGTGTGTGTGTGTGTGTGTGTGTGTGTGTGTGTGTGTGTGTGTGTGTGTGTGTGTGTGTGTGTGTGTGTGTGTGTGTGTGTGTGTGTGTGTGTGTGTGTGTGTGTGTGTGTGTGTGTGTGTGTGTGTGTGTGTGTGTGTGTGTGTGTGTGTGTGTGTGTGTGTGTGTGTGTGCATGTATGCATGTATGTATGTATGTATGCATGTATGTATGTATGGGTGTTGACAAGTGGAATGCTTTCGACACCTTGTTGCTGACCCAAATTTGTTATACTCAGTGTACAGTGCAGCTTTTACTCTTGTGTGTATGAATGTGTCTGTGGTGGTATTTCCTTGTCATTACATCACCATGTCTGTCTCAGGTGCCCAGCAACAATATGTAAATGAACAAATGTATCAGCCTGCATTATTATGACTAAACCCATTCAACCACAAAACCAGCACAGTTAAACCACCATAGGACGTTTTCATATGAAAATCGGTACGCTGGTTTAGTTTCCTGGAGCATTTGTGAGAATTACATTTTGGTTTCACATGACCTGATAATAACCGATTCAGGGTATGATTTGCGAGACGCAAATTCAACATGACATTAGCAAGCTAGCTTGTTTACAAGGGTGAAAACAGTTCCACGCGATTAACCCAATACCTGACACGCCAGTCCTGAATCCTGGAACTGCTACTGACGCAGGGTTCCAGGGTACTTTTGTGTTTCACACACGCTACATAGAGCGGACCAGGGTACCAAACGCTCCCGGCTCTTTACCAATTAAGCCTGGGATGGAGGTTAACTTTCGAGTGTATTTTAAATGATGGAAGATCCACCCATATGAAGTATAAAGTTCAGGGACATATTGACTAAGCCATACTGGTTTTAATGTATAGTTACTAACGCAGTGAGCTGTCTTCTCATCTCAGGATGTGAAAGCCATTTCTGGGTCCAGGGCAACAGTAGTGATGCTATCCTTCTGCTAACCATTAGCCACACGCTACATATGCAAATAATTATGTCGGGAGTTGGCCTTTCGTAACCTATCAAGTCATTTTCCTCATTATGTAACAGAATTCAACTGTGATATTGTTGAAGGTAGTTAACCCTTGATGTTCTCAAAGTAATTATGGACGTTCAACAGTTTTATCAGTTCATATTTTGATAAGTACATTTAGAAAAAAGGGTTCCAAGAAAAAGGGTTCTCCTATGGGGACAGCCGAAGAACCCTTTAAGATTCTAGATAGCACCTTCTTGTTCTAAGAGTGTAGAATGAATTATGGTCCCGTGGATTACATATTAGAAGGAGGTGCACAGTTCAAAAGTAACACTTTTAGTTAGAGATATGATGATTTACTGTCATGTTTAAAAGCTGTAAGATTAGTGTAGCTCTGCAGTACAGAGGACACAGTGTCGAATTCAACGGTATCAAAACATGTTAAATGGATACACTCCAAGATCGAAGTGTGTCAGTTGTTTTTAGACCCCACATCCAATGTCATTGATTGCGTAGAGTCAGCTCTGCCTCAACCACAAATGAATGGAAAAGATAAGCAGCCAATAAGATTTGTATATTACATGGTGTTTATCTTTTCCATTCATTTGGAGTTTTGGCACATAGGTGATTCTACACAATAGATGTCTTGGGATGTGGACATATCTCAACACAAGACCACTATTGAGGTCTGAAAACGTTGTTTTTTGGAGTGTAACGTCCCCTTAAAGGTAAAACGGTTTGTTTGGTTGTATCTCTCGACAGCTTCATGGGTACAGAGGCACTGCTCCACTGGGTCTGCTGGTGTTCATCGGAACGGCTGACGAGAGGGTCCTCAAACCCCATGCCTTCTACCAGGTGCACCGCATCACTGGGAAAACGGTCACCACACCAAGCCAAGAGAGAAAGGTCCATGGCACCAAGGTCCTGGAGATCCCTCTGGAGCCCAAGAACAACATGAGAGCAGTGTAAGGAGAGCAGTCAAGTTAGAGACAGTACACACACAAGCACGCACGCACACACACACACAAACGTACATATACATGCGCACACACACATATGTTTTCAGAGCTAGGGTATAAAATAATGAATAAAACATTGTTTTACTTCCCTTGTAAAGGATTGACTGTGCTGGGATACTAAAGCTGAGAAATGCTGACATCGAGCTCAGGACAGGCGAGACAGACATGGGACGCAAAAACACCTGTGTGCGCCTTGTCTTTCGTGTCCATATTCCTCAACCAGGAGGACAGTATGTCTCTCTTCAAGTGGCCTCCCTTCCCATCGAGTGTTGTAAGTGAACTTTTGTTCCTGAAACCCCAAATTCTATTACTACTACAAATAATAATAATAAATATAGCTGCGAGCAGCAATGAACGGGGTTCACAGGATGACAGAAAGGACACAAGATCAGTTGGATATCAAAGCAAGCATGTGGGAACTATCTTCCTTTATGTGCAATCAGTGAAGGCATTACCATGATTATCTCTCAATACCACAAGGAGGACGCAAGTAAAGCGTAGTCTAGTGCTGTAGGTAGGTTATCTTTGAATTTAAGTCATTAATGTATTGAGTTTATATATAAATATTAATATTTATAATATATATATGCTGACTGCTCAAGCGGCACAACTTCTGGTTTCTAATTTTCCTAAATAAAAGATCCACTTTTCACTACGTTCAGACCACATAATAGGGCAACACTATGTGATTATACAGATACAGTGCATTCGGAAGGTATTCAGACCCCATCCCTTTTTCGGAAAGTATTCAGACCCCTTCCCCTTTTCCACATTTTGTTATGTTATAACCGAATTCTAAAATTGATCCAATAATTTTTTCCTCATCAATTAACACAAAATACCCATAGTGACATCACAATAACCCATAATAACAAAGTGAAAACTGGTTTTCAGATTTTTTTGCACATTCATTAAAAATTTTAAACAGAAATTCCTTATTTACATAAGAATTTAGACCCTTTGCTATGAGCCTCGGAACTGGGCTCAGGCACATCCTGTTTCCTTTGATCATCCCACAACTTTCTTGCAGTCCACCTGTGGTAAATTCAATTGATTGGACATGATTTGGAAATGCACACACCTACAGTATATAAGGTCCCACAGTTGACAGTGCATGTCAGAGCAAAAACCAAGCCATGAGGTCGAAGGAAATATCCGGAAAGCTCAGAGAGAGGGTTGTGTCAATGCACAGATCTGGGGAAGGCTACCAAAACCTTTCTTGAAGGTCTACAGTCGCTTCCATTATTCTTAAAAGGAAGAAGTTTGGAACCACCAAAACTCTTCCTAGAGCTCCCTGACCAAGGACACAATGGTCACTCTGACAGAGCTCCAGAGATCCTCTGTGGAGATGGGAGAACCTTCCAAAAGGACAACCATCTCTGCAGCACTCCACCAATCAGGCCAGACGGAAGCCAGCACACACATACTAATTGATTAATGGACTGCTCAATGTATATATTTTTTCTCTTGCTTTGTTTGCTATTTTTCAAATCTCTGATAAGCTACACAGGAAATGGCTGAAAAGAGCCCATATTAATATATGTAGCCTTAGAAATAAGGTTAATGAAACCAATAACTTGCTATATTAGCCATTTCTGAGACTTAGATAATTCATTTGATGATACAGCAGTAGCAATATAACGATATACCATCTATAGAAGACACAGAAATGCTTATGGGGAAGGTGTTGCTGTATATATACAGTATATATATTCAGAGCCATATCTCTGTAATGCTTGGAGAAAATCTCATGTCTAGTGTTATTGAAGTGTTGTGGCTGCAGGTTCACCTGGCACATCTAATGCCTTTTCTTTTGGGGTGTTGCTATAGGCCACCAAGTGCTAACAGTCAGTATCTAAATAATAGTGTATGTGATGTGAACAGAGAGGTCTAATTTCTTGGGGACCTGAATATTGACTGATTTTCATCAAGCTGTCTGCTCAAGAGGAAGCTTATTTTTGTAACCAGTGCCTGTTATCTGGTTCAGGTCATTAATCAATTAAGCAACACCTCCCCCATCAACCTACCAGGGTGTTTACAAACACTACATGAACAAGATCATCTACATGTATCAATCACATTTTTACTAATACTGTAGAACTTTGTTCTTAAACTGTATCCGTACCCATTGGATGCAGTGATCACAGTATAGTGGCTATATCCAGGAAAGCCAAAGTTCCAAAAGCTGGGCCTAAAATAGTGTATTGGAGATCATACAAAATATTTAGCTGTGACTATTATGTGGATGATGTTACAAATATTTGTTGGTCTGATGTGATTAATAAGGTGCATCCAGACGCTGGATATTATAATAATAATGCAAGAAAAGCATTGCAAGATTGACTGTTGTAAAGTTGGTGTGGGAGAGGTGGAAGAATTATTGTTATTGATCAATAATGACAAACCTCCTGACATTGACATCTTAGATGGAAAGCTACTGAGGATGACAGCTGAATCTATAGCCACTCCTATCCGTCATATCTTTAATCTGAGCCTAGAGGAAAGTCTATGCTACCCAAGAGTGGTAAAGCTGCCTTTACTGGTTCTAACTGCATACCTATAAGCTTGCTGCCAGCTCTTAGCAAACTTTTGGAAAAAATTGTGTTCAACCAAATACTATGCTATTTCTCTGTAAACAAATTAACAATAGATTTTCAGCATGCTTATAGAGAAGGGCACTCAACATGTACTGCACTGACACAAATTACTGATGATTGGTTGAAGGAAATTGATAATAATAAGATTGCGGGAGCTGTACTGTTAGATTTCACTGCAGCCTTTGATATTATTGATTATAACCTGTTGTTGAAAAACTTTTCAACCTCTGCCATATCTTGGATTCAGAGCTATCTGTTATGCAGGTGAATGAGGACCCAAAAGCGACTTGGCGAAAACAGAGTCTTTAATCCAGTAAAGTAAATCTACAATCATAAAGCATAATTCCACTCGTAATGACGAGAACCGACTGGAGACTCGATCATAACTGCAGGTTGCCTCGGGAAGGCACTTGAACGTAGCAGACTCAGACACCTGCTCACCACGCAGCATCTGAGGGAAACACGACACGACAGGGCGATACACAGACACAGCACGGTGAACAATAGACAAGGATCCGACAGGGCAGAAACGGAAAACAAGGGGAGAAATAGGGACTCTAATCAGGGGGAAAGATAGGGAACAGGTGTGGGAAGACTAAATGATTGATTAGGGGAATAGGAACAGCTGGGAGCAGGAACGGAGCGATAGAGAGAAGAGAGAGAGGGAGGAAGAGAGAAAGAGGGGAACGAACCTAAAAAGACCAGCAGGGGAAAACGAACAGAGGGAAAAGCAAAATGACAAGACAAAATAAGACAAAACATGACAGTACCCCCACTCACCGAGCGCCTCCTGGCGCTCTCGAGGAGGAACACTGGCGGCAACGGAGGAAATCATAGATCACAAACGGTCCAGCACGTGAACCCAACTCCTCTCCTCAGGACCGTAGCGAAAAACGATAAAAAGGAAACTAGGGTACTACTCTAAAAAAAAAAAAAAAAATGAGACACGGGTAGAGAACTGAAAGCTTTAGAGCAAACAGGACCAAACAGGCCAGGAGAGTAACAACTAGGGACAGACTGAGACACAGCAAGGGCAGGAACAAGAACAGGAGAGATCGATGGCAGGGAACAGACTGAGACCCAGCAAGACCAGGAGCAGAAGCAGAAAAAAATTACCAGACTTCTTCTGCGCGCAGTCTGAACACGCAGCCACGAAACGGCGCGTGTCACGCTCCTGAGTAGGCCACCAAAACCGCTGGCGAATAGAAGCAAGCGTACCCCGAACGCCGGGATGGCCAGCTAACTTGGCAGAGTGAGCCCACTGAAGAACAGCCAGACGAGTAGAAACAGGAACGAAAAGAAGGTTACTAGGACAAGCGCGCGGCGACGCAGTGTGCGTGAGTGCTTGCTTAACCTGTCTCTCAATTCCCCAGACAGTCAACCCGACAACACGCCCAACAGGAAGGATCCCTCGGGATCGGTAGAAGCCACAGAAGAACTAAAGAGACGGGATAAAGCATGAGGCTTGGTGTTCTTAGTACCCGGGCAATAAGAAATAACGAACTCGAAACGAGCGAAAAACAACGCCCAACGAGCATGACGCGCATTCAGTCGTTTGGCATAACGGATGTACTCAAGGTTCTTTTGGTCAGTCCAAACGACAAAAGAACGGTCGCCCCCTCCAACCACTGTCGCCATTTGCCTAGGGCTAAACGGATGGCGAGCAGTTCGCGGTTAGCCACATCATAGTTACGTTCCGACGGTGACAGGCGATGAGAAAAATACGCACAAGGGTGGACCCCATCGTCAGTATCGGAGCGCTGGGACAGAATGGCTCCCACGCCCACCCCGACGCGTCAACCTCAACAATAAACTGTTTAGTGACGTCAGGTGCAACAAGGATAGGAGCGGATGCAAAAAGCTTCTTGAAGAGATCAGAACAACAATCATACGACCGGTGAGGAGGAAGGGAGTTGGTTCTGGACCGACTGAAGACCGTGCGCAGACCATGATATTCCTCCGGCACTCCTGTCAAATCACCAGGCTCCTCCTGAGAAGAGGGGACAGAACAAACAGGAGAAATAGCAGACACCAAACACGTCACATGACAAGAAACGTTCCAGGAAAGGATAGAATCACTAGACCAATCAAAAGAAGGATTATGACACACTAGCCAGGGATGACCCAAAACAACAGGTGTAAAAGGTGAACAAAAAATCAAAAAAGAAATGGTCTCACTATGGTTACCAGATACAGTGAGGGTTAAAGGTAGTGTTTCATATAATATACTGGGGAGAGGACTACCATCCAAGGCAAACATGACCGTGGGCTCCCTAACTGTCTGAGAGGAATGTCATGAGCGCCCAGGCTTCGTCCATAAAACAGCCCTCTGCCCCAGAGTCTATTAATGCACTGCAGGAAGCTGCCGATCCGGTCCAGCGTAGATGGACCGGTAAGGTAGTACAGGTACTTGACGGAGAGGACCGTCTAGTAGCGCTTATCAGTCACCCTCCGCTTACTGATGAGCTCTGGCCTTTAACTGGACATGAAATGACAAAATGACCAGCGGAACCGCAATAGAGACAGAGGCGGTTGGTGATTCTCCGTTCCCTCTCCTTAGTCGAGATGCGAATACCCCCAGCTGCATGGGCTCAACACCTGAGTCAGTGGGGAAAGACGGTAGTGTCGGAGAGAGGGGAGACACAGTTAACGCGAGCTCTCTTCTATGAGCTCGGTGACGAAGATCTACCCGTCGTTCAATGCGAATAGCGAGTTCAATCAAAGAATCACGCTGGATGGAACCTCCCGAGAGAGAATCTCATCCTTAACCTTAGCGTGGAGTCCCTCCAGAAAACGAGCGAGCAACGCCTGCTCGTTCCAGTTACTGGAGGCAGCAAGAGTGCGAAACTCTATAGAGTAATCCGTTATGGATCGATTACCTTGACATAGGGAAGACAGGGACCAGGAAGCTTCTTTCCCAAAAACTGAGCGATCAAAAACCCTTATCATCTCCTCTTTAAAGTTCAGATAATTGTTAGTACACTCAGCGCTTGCCTCCCAGATAGCTGTGCCCCACTGCCGAGCCCGACCAGTAAGGAGTGATATGACGTAAGCAATCCGAGCTCTCTCTCTTGAGTATGTGTTGGGTTGGAGAGAGAACACTATATCACACTGGGTGAGAAAGGAGCGGCACTCAGTGGGCTGCCCAGAATAACATGGTGGGTTATTAACCCTAGGTTCCGGAGGCTCGGAAGAACCGGAAGTAGCTGGTGACACGAGACGAAGACTCTGATACTGTCCTGAGAGGTCGGAGACCTGAGCGGCCAGGGTCTCAACGGCATGCCGAGCAGCAGACAATTCCTGCTCGTGTCTGCCGAGCATCGCTCCCTGGAACTCGAGAGTAGAGTAGAGAGAATCCATAGTCGCTGGGTCCATTCTTGGTCGGATCCTTCTGTTATGCAGGTGAATGAGGACCCAAAAGCGACTTGGAAAACAGAGTCTTTAATCCAGTAAAGTAAATCTACAATCATAAAGCATAATTCCACTCGTAATGACGAGAACCGACTGGAGACTCGATCATAACTGCAGGTTGCCTCGGGAAGGCACTTGAACGTAGCAGACTCAGACACCTGCTCACCACGCAGCATCTGAGGGAAACACGACACGACAGGGCGATACACAGACACAGCACGGTGAACAATAGACAAGGATCCGACAGGGCAGAAACGGAAAACAAGGGGAGAAATAGGGACTCTAATCAGGGGGAAAGATAGGGAACAGGTGTGGGAAGACTAAATGATTGATTAGGGGAATAGGAACAGCTGGGAGCAGGAACGGAGCGATAGAGAGAAGAGAGAGAGGGAGGAAGAGAGAAAGAGGGGAACGAACCTAAAAGACCAGCAGGGGGAAAACGAACAGAGGGGAAAAGCAAAATGACAAGACAAAATAAGACAAAACATGACACTATCTATCTAATTGAACTCAAAGGGTTTCCTTAATCTAAGCTTCTCTAATGTCAAACATGTAAAGTGTGGTCTACCTCAGGGCAGCTCTCTAGGCCCTCTACTCTTTTCTATTTTTACCAATGTCCTGCCACAGGCATTAAACAAAGCATGTGTGTCCATGTATGCTGATGATTCAACCATATACGCATCAGCAACCACAGTTAATGAAGTCACTGAAACTCTTAACAAAGAGTTGCAGTCTGTTTTGGAATGGGTAGCCAGTAATAAACTGGTCCTGAACATCTCTAAAAGAGCATTGTGGTTCAAATTCAAGTTCTAAACCTCAGCTGAATCTGGTAATGACACTTATTTTACTCACAGCTTGTGCAAAACGTTGCCCTTAGAATGTGACTCATGTTCTCATATGGTTGTTCTAATGTTCTCCTAAAGACGTTCTACTGTCGTTCCACAGCCCAGAGGTCGGCCCACGAGCTTCCCACTGTAGAGCGCCAGGACGTGGAGCGCTGCTCGGTTCTAGGGGGACAGCAGGTGATACTGACAGGACAGAACTTCACCTCTGATTCCAAGGTGGTGTTCACAGAAAAGACACCTGGTGAGGACTTTACAATCAATCAATCAATCAATCAAATATATTTATGAAGCCCTTTTATATCAACAGTTGTACTTTACAGTAGCCTTGCCTAGACTCCTAAGAGCAAACAGAAGGGCAAAAGTAATTGAATCTAATAATGGCATACTGTACACTACCTTTAGTTCAGCATCATGGTAGTAAATTATAGAAATGGCCTAAGCCTTTAAGTCTTTTCTTCATAGAGCAGTTAGTAATTAGCCTTGGGTTGTGTGAGCCCGGAGCATAGTGTGAGGCAGCTTGATGTACAAGTACACTCCCTGAACAGGATGCTATAGTCTATCTATAATCTATCGCAGGGCCTTACCCCAAATGTAGGTTGAATGCCGGGAAACGGGTTACCGAGATATACCGAGATTTCCCTCCCAAAACCACTCCCTATTCCCGGGATAAATAACTGCAAGCAAACTGTAAATGATAATAAATAATTTATATGAACAGTATGACGTGAATTGGAACTGTTAAATTATATGAGATGTCTAAATATGTTCTTCTCAATGCCCTTCACTCTGCTATCTACATGATCAATGATCAACACTGGGGACAGACAGCGCATGTTTAATCTCAACATGGTCATTTTTTTTCTTGTGACAGGTAGACCCAACATTTGCTCCAGAATTGCCTATGCTGCAGTAACATAAGGGCTGAATGTGCATCTAATTTACACATCTCCGTCTGGCTTTCGGGGGCCACCATATGTTTTTTAGTGTACCGTATTTTAGTTGTTTTAAATCAGTGCATACGGGAGCACTGTCTTGCTCTCTCCAACAATTCCATTCAAATTCCAGCCAAAACAAATAGACCCTTACAAAAAAAGTTTTAAAACCGCAGTAAATGTACAGTAAATTACTGTGGTATTTTGGACCCAGTAATTGCATAATAACTGCAGTGTTATTTCAACACTCTAACTGCACTTACACTACAAAATTACTGCGGTAAAAAAAAACAGTGTTATTGTGGATGCAGTATTTGCAGCATACTACAGTTACACTGCACTCCGACTGCAGTTATACTGCACTCTAACTGCTATCTTTTTTGTAAGGGGATCATTTGTTTCATATAGATGTCCTAGCTTACCCCTTTCAGACAATACATTCATCCAGTATTAGCCATTTATCTATTGAAGGATGGGTTATTCATAAGTGTATAATCTCTGTATCTTTTGGCGGGAAATACTGGGTTACCTGAGAGAAAAGGGATTTACTCTCGGGGTGGAACATTTGTAAAATATTCAACCCTACTCCAAATCTATCTCCTTTATGCTGAGTGCCAAGTAGAGATGCACCGGGTCGGATTCTTACGACTATCAAACTCCCACCCTTCCGATCTCAGGGCAAACACTCAAACCACAAGGCCTCTGAGTTCCTACAGCTCTAATGGATCATTATTAATAGTTGTCCTATTGAGAGGACAATTTCCAGAACATTATTTATTTATGAATTATTTTTTTTAACCTTTGGCTCGCTCTTTCTCTCGCAATTCTACTCTGTTGTGATCCAGAATTAATGTACTGCATGTTCTGAAACCAACCTGCTCCGCTTTGACCTGCTTAGATTTGTATAGATTACTGTTCTCAATGGACTGGTTTCAATGGACTCCAAGCTCTCAATCATCACCATGGCTGTATAATACAAAGATTTATTTCAGACCACCACTACTAGCCCAACATGGATATGATTATTATCATCTAGTTTGTTTATTTGTATTCCCATCCAGTTTGCATATTGCCAAGGCAACTGTTAGCACTGGAGCCATAGTACAGGGCAGTGATATGTCTAGTTCCGTCGTAATAACATCCTGACTGCAATACAGGAAGGGAAACTAGATAATCGTTTTACAGTGATGCACTACCTGGGTCTTCTAACATAGAGGTGTTAAGTAACAAGGTCTGGGTCTTCTAACATAGAGGTGTTAGGTAACAACACCTGGGTCTTCTAACATAGAGGTGTTAAGTAACAAGGTCTGGGTCTTCTAACATAGAGGTGTTAGGTAACAACACCTGGGTCTTCTAACATAGAGGTGTTAGGTAACAAGGTCTGGGTCTTCTAACATAGA
Organism: Oncorhynchus gorbuscha; assembly: GCF_021184085.1. NCBI lineage: Eukaryota > Metazoa > Chordata > Actinopteri > Salmoniformes > Salmonidae > Oncorhynchus > Oncorhynchus gorbuscha. Next base: position 13,150,126 of record NC_060175.1, on the reverse strand, counting down.
GGTGTTAGGTAACAACACCTGGGTCTTCTAACATAGATGTGTTAGGTAACAACACCTGGGTCTTCTAACATAGAGCTGTTAGGTAACAACACCTGGGTCTTCTAACATAGAGGTGTTAGGTAACAAGGTCTGGGTCTTCTAACATAGAGGTGTTAGGTAACAACATCTGGGTCTTCTAACATAAAGGTGTTAGGTAACAAGGTCTGGGTATTCTAACATAGAGGTGTTAGGTAACAAGGTCTGGGTCTTCTAACATAGAGGTGTTAGGTAACAAGGTCTGGGTCTTCTAACATAGAGGTGTTAGGTAACAAGGTCTGGGTCTTCTAACATAGAGGTGTTAGGTAACAAGGTCTGGGTCTTCTAACATAGAGGTGTTAGGTAACAACATCTGGGTCTTCTAACATAAAGGTGTTAGGTAACAAGGTCTGGGTATTCTAACATAGAGGTGTTAGGTAACAAGGTCTGGGTCTTCTAACATAGAGGTGTTAGCTAACAAGGCCTGGGTGCAGAATAAAGGCACTGTTATGAGCTTGTAAACTGCTCTCTTGTTTAGCATGTGGTTTAGTGCGAGAGGATGTGGTTAGACAAACATCGATACCATCTCCAAGCAGACAGACGTTTCTATCTCACTTTACTCAAAACGTGGTCTCTAAACAGGAGGTAAACGTTGAGATGGGAATATACTAAAACAGAGATCAATGGCAATCATTACTGATACTGCCTACGTACCAGTTTCTGAGAGGAACGTGGGTGTGGATATGGGGTTTTCATATAAATCCTCATCACCATTATAGGTTTACAGATGCTTGCTTAACATTGTGACAATTGTTTTTGTAATTGCTAAATGTGATGCTACCAACACAGACCTGTGTTTGTTGGTGAGTGTTTGTGGGATGTTAAAGCTTCTATTTGACTGTAAATACACCAGCTAACTTGTTTTATATACTTATATTTTTAATAATAACAATAAATTGTATTTCTAGTTTCTAGCTGCCTTCACATACCTGCCTTCACATTCCTGCCTTCACACTCCTGCCTTCACATTCCCTCCTTCACATACCTGCCTTCACATTCCTGCCTTCACATTCCTGCCTTCACATTCCCTTCACACTCCTGCCTTCACATTTCTGTCTTCACACTCCTTCCTTCACATACCTGCCTTCACATTCCTGCCTTCACACACCCTCCTTCACATTCCTGCCTTCACATTCCTGGCTTCACACTCCTGCCTTCACATTTCTGTCTTCACATTCCTTCCTTCACATTCCTGCCTTCACATTCCTGCCTTCACATTCCTGCCTTCACACTCCCTCCTTCACATTCCTGCCTTCACACTCCTGCCTTCACATTCCTTCCTTCACATACCTGCCTTCACATTCCTGCATTCACACTCCCTCCTTCACATTCCTGCCTTCACATTCCTGCCTTCAAACTCCCTTCTTCACATTCCTGCCTTCATATTCCTCTCTACTTATTGTATGGTTTGTTCATATCAATCTCTGCTCCCCTCCTGATTAAGGTACACTGCATTGTGTTTCTTTCAGACGGGGTGCAAATCTGGGAAGCAGAAGCTACAGTAGACCGAGACAAGAGCCAGAAAGTGAGTTACTGTCCTATCACCTTTACCAACTGTACTAGCTAACTCATACACTGTAAAAATAGAAAGTCTCACAACACCATGACTGTGTAGTGAAACCATGAGAAGTAGTGCACCTAAGCTGAAATCTGGTGTTTGGAGGGTGTTTCAATCTAAACCCAATATAAGAGTTATGATCGTGTTTTAACGCTGTAATATGTAACTTTCTGGGGTGACCCGACCAAATTCACATAGAAATGTGAGTTAAAGATCTATCATTCTCATTGAACGCAACTCTAAGGAACAGTAGATCTGTTCTATGTGAGCTATTTCTATGCTTCCCATTCTTAAGTTTTTGTACACCAGCTTCAAACAGCTGTAAATACAATATTTGTGGTTATTGAAAATATATTTCTCAGCAGTTTAGATGTTACAATGATTCTCTACACTATGCATTGCTTGTTTTGTCACTTAAACTGAAATTAGGCAAACAATTTGAATTTTAGCAACCAGGAAATGGCGGCGCAATTTCTGCATATTGCACCTTTAAAACATAAATGAAGTACTCTGAAACACTCAAAGTGGTCCTTCAACCTGAATATTGGTGTTTTTAAGAGAGTGTTGTGAAAACACTTTTTAGGGTTTCAGTGCATGTAAAAGTCAGCATCAAAACACAAAAACTGTGTTTTCTCATACGATCAATGGTTTACAAATGCTACTAGTTTATAGCCTAAATATCAATATTTTTTTTGTGAAATTCCACCTTTATTTGTTCAACGCTTTAATTAGACAGATTATAAACAGGAGGGGCAGTAAAGATGGTACATTTACTCAATCAACCACAGCCACAATGTAAGAAATTATTCTGGGGTGAATTTAAATGGACCAAGTGGTGCAGAGCCTGTGGTCTAGCGGTAACACCTCTGGCATAGACACATCACCCGTTTCCACACTGAAGACCGGGGTTAAATTCCCTGCTACAACCCTTCACTCTGTTTCTCCCACCTATCTGTATCCCCTCTGTCATTTCATAACTGCCTCAATGAAGTGTTAAATATGTTTTCACTTTTTTCATTAATTTCAATGATTTTGTTAATTTAATTTTACCAAAATAATGTTAGAATATATCGAAATGAATATGTTGCTGTAAGGATCTGGGTGTAGCTGGTGCAGAGGAGTCAGGTGCAGGACAGCAGAGATGAGTAACAAAAGGAATTTTACTCAAAAATTCAAAATACATGAAGTAACACCAAGCCCACAAACATCACACCGAACTTACAATAAACAAACATGCACAAAAACCATGGGGAAAATACAGGGTTAAATAATGAACGTGTAATTGGGGAATTGAAACCAGGCGTGTAAAACAAAGACAAAACAAATGGAAAATGAAAAGTGGATCGGCGATGGCTAGAAGGCCAGTGACATTGAACGCCGAACGCTGCCGAACATCATGACAGTTGCTCAATTTCTTTCATGAGGATAACCAAAGAGACTGAGAGAGAAAATTGAGGGATTGAACTCATTGGAAGTCTTTGGTTTTAATCACCTTGCTTTTCCTATCTTGCCACGTGATTGTGTGTAATAAAAAAAAAGTTGACTTTTTGATTCTTTCAAACAATGTTGTATGCATGTTTGAAGAAAAAAAAGTATATTAGTATGAAGCTTGTTGTGCCATGAGGTGTAATGGATCATAATGAACGCATATCAAAACCGTCAGTCAAATTGACATTATATTCTTGCAGTTCAACCTCCAGCTAGTGCTGGTTGTTTGAACACTGTACTTGACAATGCCGGCCAAAAATGTAAGCTTTAAGACACTTCATAAAAAGGGATCTAATTCTGCCCTAAATGGGACTTAAAATATCATAATGGTGTTTAGAAGCTTTTAGAGAGTGGAAACAACACCAAAATAGAAGATATCTAATTCTGTACTAAACAGGACTCGAAACACCAAAATAGTGTTTTCAATGTTTTCTGTTAGTGCTGCCAGTCCCTGGCAAGGTGTTGCACAACACTTGATTAAGTGGTGTTACAACACACCATGTAATGTTTCAGAACATCTCAGGATGATGTGTTTTTGATATGGTTTTGTCTCCTTCTTGGTAGCTCAGTTGCCACTAGTTGTGATGTTACAAAGCACTTCATTTTAACAGTGTACTTTTCCTTGTCAATGTTCTTCTACATGATGTCATACAGTCTCAGTATAGATATGTCCACACCGTCGGCCAGTGATACTCTCTATGACAAATGACTGATTGACGTTCATCTGCACCATATGTTATATCTAGAACATGCTGTTTGTGGAGATCCCTCCGTATCGAGATCCCACCATTCATCACGCGGTTAAAGTCAACTTCTATGTGATCAACGGGAGGAGAAAACGCAGTCAGGCGCAGCACTTCACCTACACTCCTTTAACCGGTGAGTCCATCCTTGCTCTACCCTTACATCTTTTAGTCATCATTAGAACTGAATACGGCCACACCTTACATTGACAATTTCATCACTATCCCATTGATTACTAGTTGAAGGAATAGTTACATATTGACAAGTGTCATTTTTTAAAACGTGTGTGAACTATCCCTTTAACTTGTTTTGAGCACCAACTGTTAATTATAATCCAAAATTTGATTTAGATTTCATGTCCTTTTCAGTTCCCGCCATTAAAACGGAACCCATAGATGACTTCCAGTTTGGCCAGCTGGGCTGCGCTGTCTCCCAAATCCTAGGAATGTCATCCAAGTCCTACCACCACACCCCCAGCAGCCATCTCAACCCCAATAGCCACATAGTGGCTGGCATGACATCCTTGGCATCCTTCCAGCGTGCAAGCCATCACGATCCCAATGCCTATCAACCACAGGACCCATCTGTCTATTACCCCAGTAAAAGCCGAAGCCTGGGTAGCACCCCTGTCCAGTATCAAGATATGAACCACCACCCAGTGATGATCCACCGTGGTTCCCCATCTCAGATGTCCTATACCCAGCATTACTCCAGCCAAGTGTCCCAACCATTCCACCCCTCTCGCTCGGCCACCAATCAGCGAGTTGTCAACGTAGCTGTCCCATTGGACCAACACCAGCATGCCACGATGGTGGGTGATGGGTACCGGGCTGCAGCTTCATTATGGAAGGTTGGTGACTCGCCAGAGGTCTGTCCCTCAGAAGGCCAGTACCAGGGCTTCATGCACACGGTGGTGCCTGTCTTGAGCAGGTCTCCACCACGACACAGCCACATCCTGACCCAGAGAGGTCCAGCCGCTACAGGGAGCCAGAGTGGGCCAGTCCCTGGGAAAGTGACAGCAAAGCAAGAAAACCTGAACCAAGCCTATCTGGATGATGGTGAGTTAGTACAAAACATATTGGATACTGCAGAAACGTACTGTACCCCAGGCTCCTCTAACTTGTTTTGAATTCGTTACAATGTGTATGGTTAAATGGTTATTGATGCTGGAACTTGAGATGGACTATACTGATACACAGTGCACAGCAACATCTTCAAAGAGACTCTGATATGTTTTTAAGAGGAAACTTATTTAGTCGTATCCCTAAGCTTGACTACAGTTTGTACAAAAGAGATACAGATAAATTTGATTTGATTTTGATTTGATGATGAACAAACAGAAACAGAACATATACACACACAAACAAACATTCTAAATAGTACCAGATATGGGTTCGTTGTCTTGTAACCATAGCGGAAGCCTGTTTTTAAGGTTCAATAAAGAACCATGCTCATAAGGTTCCAAATGGAACCTGTATGGTCCTGTAAAAATAAAACGTTTTCCTAAGGTTCTATAATGAACCATTTAAAAAGGTTCCATATAGTAGCAAAAAAGGGTTTTGCAATGATTACAACCCTTTTCTATGGTTATTTATAGAACCTTTATGGAGAATGGATCTATAAATAACCACAAGACACCATCACTGGCCGCAGTCATATATAATATGCAATGGCATAACACAACACTTTAGGTAAACTGGACACTCTCATTCGAGGTTGCACAAAAAGAGCTGTGAGCAAACCATGCAACAAAATATTCAAGTAAGCCACCTCCCATACATTATCACTAAAAGAGCAAACAATCCTTTTATGAACTTTAAAGAACCATTGAAGTGCAACAAGTGTTCCACATATAACCATCACCCTTCCCAAAGAACCCTTGAGGAACCTTAATTTCTTTGTGTGTAGAGCACATGTGAAAACAGTCAGTATTGTTATGCAGGTGAATGAGGACCCAAAAGCAACTTGGCGAAAACAGAGTCTTTAATCCAGTAAAGTAAAAATACAATCAAATAAAACAATTTCCACTCGTAATGACGAGAACCGACTGGAGACTTGATCTTGAACTGCAGGTTGCCTCGGGAAGGCACTTGAACTTAGCAGACTCAGACACCTGCTCACCACGCAGCATCTGAGGGAAACACGACACGACAGGGCGATACATAGACACAGCACGGTGAACAATAGACAAGGATCCGACAGGGCAGGAACGGAAACCAAGGAAAGAAATAGGGACTCTAATCAGGGGAAAAGATAAGGAACAGGTGTGGGAAGACTAAATGATTGATTAGGGGAATAGGAACAGCTGGGAGCAGGAACGGAACGATAGAGAGAAGAGAGAGAGGAAGGGAGAGAGAACAAGGGGAACGAACCTAAAAAGACCAGCAGGGGGAAAACGAAGAGGGAAAAGCAAAATGACAAGATGATATAAGACAAAACATGACAAGTATGTGAATGTGTACCAGCAGTAGCCTCCCATTATAAACTGCCCTAGCATTTGGGCCTCTTCTACTCTGAATCCCTCAAATCAATTCTTAGACCCAACACTAGATTCTGGGTTTTGGCAATGAGGCCCTTTATCTACTTCCTAAGAGTCAGATGAACTTATGTATACCATTTGTATGTCTTTGCGTACAAGTTTGAAGTTGTGTTAGCATAGATACCCATAGACTTCCAGTCATTTAGTTAACGGTCTCTAACTTCCTTCATACTGGACACAGAGACATAATGGTATCCATGAGTTCATCTGACTCAGGGGAAGTAGATAAATGGCCTCATTGCCAAAATCCCCAAGTATCCCTTTGAAGGATTGGATAGCTATGAGTAACCACATTTCCATCCACAGTTCGTATGTGAGTAAAGTCACAAGTATAAAAAAAATCATGACAGCTGTGATGGAAACAGGAAGTTTCATTTCATTCATTTTTGAAATGCAGAGAGATCATTAGTTTGTTCGACATGGTGTGATCTTTTTGTTTCGGTAAAATGTATTATGCAAGAAATGGTGGTGGAAACGCCTTCATGCTAAATAGTGATATAATAACCATCATATCGAAGTAAACTTGGAGTCATGCAATGATTTGGTGTGTGGTCCTCCCACTACGACTCGGGAAACTATGCAGTTTATTAGGCTACATACAGTGCTTTGCAAAAGTATTTATCCCACTTGGCATTTTTACTATTCTGTTGCATTACAACCTGTAATTTAAATAGATTTTATTTGGATTTCATGTAATGGACATACACAAAATAGTCCAAATTGGTGAAGTGAAATGAAAAAAATGACTTGTTTCAAAGAATTCAAAAATGGAAAAGTGTGGCCTGCATATGTATTCACCCCTTTGCAATGAAGCCCCTAAATAAGATCTGGTGCAACCAATTACCTTCAGAAGTCACATAATTAGTTAAATAAAGTCCAACTGTGTGCAATCCAAGTGTCACACGATCTGTCACATGATCTCAGTATATATACACCTGTTCTGAAAGGCCCCAGAGTCAGCAACACCACTAAGCAAGGGGCACCACCAAGCAAGCGACACCATGAAGACCAAGGAGCTCTCCAAACAAGTCAGGGACAAAGTGGTGGAGAAGTACAGATCAGGGTTGGGTTATAAAAAAGATCAGAAACTTTGAACATCCCACAAAGCATCATGAAATCCATTATTAAAAAATGGAAAGAATATGTCACCACAACAAACCTGCCAAGAGAGGGCCGCCCACCAAAACTCACGAACCAGGCAAGGAGGGCATTAATCAGAGAGGCAACAAAGAGACCAAAGATAACCCTTAAGGAGAGAAAAGCTCCACAGCGGAGATTGGAGTATCCTGCCATAGGACCACTTTAAGCCGTACACTCCACAGAGCTCAGCTTTACAGAAGAGTGTCCAGAAAAAAGCCATTGCTTAAAGAATAAAATAAGCAAACACGCTATGTCTGGTGCAAACCCAACACCTTTCATCACCCCGAGAACACCATCCCCACAGCATCATGCTGTGGGGATGTTTTTCAATGGTGCTACTGGGAAACTGGTCAGAACTGAAGGAATGATGGATGGCACTAAAATACAGGGAAATTTGTGATAGAAACCTGTTTCAGTCTTCCAGAGATTTGAGACTGGGAAAGAGGTTCACCTTCCAGCAGGACAATGACCATAAGCATACTGCTAAAGCAACACTCGAGTGGTTTAAGGGGAAACATTTAAATGTCTTGGATTGGCCTAGTCAAAGCCCAGACCTCAATCCAATTGAGAATCTGTGGTGTGACTTAAAGATAGCTGTACACCAGCGGAACCCATCCAACCTAGAGCAGTTTTGCCTTGAAGAATGGGCAAAAATCCCAGTGGCTAGATGTGCCAAGCGTATAGAGGCATACCCCAAGAGACTTGCAGCTGTAATTGCTGCAAAAGGTGGCTCTACAAAGTATTGACTTTGGGAGGGTGAATAGTTATGCACGCTCAAGTTCTCTGTTTTTTTTGTCTTATTTCTTGTTTGTTTCACAGTAAAAATATATATTGCATCTTCAAAGTGGTAAGCATGTTGTGTAAATCAAATGATAGAAGCCCCCCCCCCAAAAAAATATATTTTTAATTCCAGGTTGTAAGACATCAAAATAGGTAAAATGCCAAGGGGGTGAATACTTTCACAAGCCACTGTATTAATCAAGTTATGATGAACTTCACAGGGTGGTAAAAGTGCACGGTGACCTTGATGCTCCTTTCCAATAAATATCAAGGCTTTGATTCTGATGACATATTCGATGCTTGACTGCCATTTGACAAATAAAAAATTCCATAATTATCCATTTTAGTCTCATCATGTAGACTAGCCTACCCACACTGCATCTGTGAGCTGTTGGCTAGAGAGCACGTGCCAAAGTAGTAGACACATTTGCTATTTAACACAATAGTTTGTGACAGAATGTGATGGAAACATTGAACTTCAGATTTCTATTTGGTACTTGAAGACTTTAGCGAAAAAGTACATTTTTACTATGTACTATGTCACCACACACTGATTTTTATACACAACAAATCCTCTTGGTGGGAACAAACCACTGGTGGGAAAATGCGCATATTTTCTTTATGCATATTTTTGATATTCACATGAAAATCTGTTTCCAATTGGATGGAAACCTAGCTAGTAATATGGCGACAATTCCACTTAGTAGAGGGCAAGAGGGAGTTACCAGGGTGATGCATACACCTATTCAGTTCTCTCAAATCTACAAGTACCTAGACTGGGGTTCCTTACTAATGTTACGTTCCCACAAGACAAACTCAGTGTCGCTCACAACAAAGGGAACTAAACAAAGAAAAATACATTTTGACAACCAAAACAAAACAGAAAGGGGTTCAAAAGGGGTTCTGAAAAGGCACCCATGTGGGTGCCCACTGAATGTTGGCAAAGCCACTAGTAAGGGGTTCTAAAAGACACCCATGGCCACTAGGTTTGACTCTCGAAAAGACAAACGAAGAGGAAAAACCCACAACAACTTAGGACAGGGAGTAAAAAGAATATGGAGCGAAACAAACAGAGATAATAACAAAAATCTGCCTTCTTTCAAACTTAAACGATTGAGCTCGAAACTGCACCTCAGCTGCCGTGAAGTGTACCTTTGTGTAGCTTTCCCAACATCTCTCAAGCGTTTAAGTGGAGATGGACAAGCGTTTGAGATGGACAAGTGTTTGAGATGGACAAACCAGCACAGGTGAAACACCTTCTGACTAACGAGATGGACAAGCCAGCACAGGTGAAACAGGATCCCACTAACAAGATGGACAAGCCAGGACAGGTGAAACACCTTCCGGCTAACGAGATGGACAAACCAGCACAGGTGAAACACCTTCCGGCTAACGAGATGGACAAGCCAGCACATGTGTAACACATTCTTACTAACAAGGTGACACAAATCAGTGCTCCCTACATGCTAATGTGCTACCTCGAAAATAGAAAAACCGAAACCTGTAAACACTAATTAGCGTGTCAAGTATAAGGGTGGAGCGAAAACCAGAAGACACTCGGCCTAATGAGTTTGACACATATGACCCAGGAGGCAGGGTGGAAGGGTGTAGGGGTTGATGTGGGATTCAGAGTAACACTTTTTTTGTGGATGCTCCCTTTCCTTGCTTGTCCAGCTATGTGGGTCAAAGTTTTAAATAGTCCCCAGCTAAAAGCCAGCTGAAGTTGTTTATCTATGTGTGAACCGACACTAAGCCTGGCAAGGTCAGTGAGAGTACAAGCTATCGATCATTTCAGAATGGATACAATTAGACTCCCCTAGTCGCTAAATGTGCTTTGGCATCCAAATAATGACGATTTAGTAAGCCTTCGTCATGACTGAACTCTCTCTACATGTTGTGTCGAAGTCTGCCATTACATCTAGTTATTCATGTATTGTGTTGATTATTGCAGAGGCTTGTTACCTTGTGTGTTCATTTATGATTCATTGCTTTTCAGAGGTAAATAAAATGAAGTTGAGCATGTGATCTGGACAGAATTGACATGCAGTTCTCACCATATATATTTGGACAGTGAAACTAACATTTTACATTTTGTCTCTATACTCCAGTATTTTGGATTTGAGATCAAGAGTACAGAGTGTCACCTTTTATTTGAGGCAATTTTCATAAATATCTGATTTACCGTTTAGAAGTAAAAGCACTTCATGTATCTAGTTCTCCACAAATTCAAATTCACTTAAATAATTAGTCAGAAGTATATTTGATCCCATATCCATTGCACGCAATCACTATACCAAGTACAAACGTGTACTGTGACCTCATATTCATAATTTCATCTCAAATCCAAAATGCTGGAGAGTAAAAAAGTATTAATTGTTAGTATTAAAATGTTAGCTTTACTGTTCAAATATGGTGAGGACTGTGTTAGGGAAAGAGAAAAAGGCCATATGTTAGAGTATAATACATTACAGTATAGTACATTACAGTATAGTACATTACAGTATAATACATTACAGTATAGTACATTACAGTATAGTACATTACAGTATAGTACATTACAGTATAATACATTACAGTATAGTACATTACAGTATAGTACATTACAGTATAATACATTACAGTATAATACATTACAGTATAATACATTACAGTATAGTACATTACAGTATAATACATTACAGTATAGTACATTACAGTATAGTACATTACAGTATAATACATTACAGTATAGTACATTACAGTATAGTACATTACAGTATAATTTATTAATTCTGTTTTATTAACAGATCAAGGACAATATATAACCATTAAAATTCATTAAAAAGAAACCAATAAAAATAAAAATTCTGTCAATGTTTTTGGAAATACACTTTCACTTATTTGAAAATAAATATACTGACCCAAATACACTCCCATGCATTTAACCCAGGTATTTGAAAAAAAAACATTTGAAAATACTCTCAAATACAAATTGGTAGACTATTTCGTTTTTACAAATTACCATTCCAATACTCAAAGAAGAGTACTTGTTTTGGACTGCTCAAATACACAGAAAAAAAGTATTTTAAATACCAGATACTCATATACATGTGTATTTGAACCCAGGGCTGATACATTATAATAGTTAGTTTGCTACAGAATGTGGTTTAACATGGAAACAATGCCCTTGGTTAGCTTATACTGTAGGTGTCAGAAAACACATATACACCCCTGTACACTCTAGAGAAAAGTTTCCATTTGATCTTATGTAGTACAGACACAGGAAGCACTACCAAATAAAGTGAGTACCTGTTGCAAAGATGATCTCTGCCTGTGGTTGCTAGGAAAAAACAGTGATATGACACCTTGTGGAGCATAAGTGTCAATGCGATTTGTAAACTGGCAGTACACCATTAGTACACAACAGGCCTATGTGTTACACACTGTCCTAACCATTATCTCACACTTTCTTGTTCTTCAGTGAATGACATCATAAGGAATGATCTGACTGTCCGCAGTAACGAGCAGTAAAAATCATCTATATTGTGACCATCAATCACACGGGCTCCAGAAATGCCATGACGTCATTCTACTGTCTGATTGCCCCCCTTCATATGTACTGTATATAGGGTGTTATTTAAGTCAAAGTCGCATCTTTTGACAAATGGGTAGACTAATATGTTAATTGTGTAGATAATCCTCTAAGAAAACAAATGGTCCAAACTTCATGTCTTTATCATAATTTGTTCACAAGTTATTGGAGTTTTTACCCTTGAAGGATGGTCAGAATTACGGTGACTAAATCAATGGACGCCAGAGAAAAACATCTCAAAAGTTATAAAATTAGGAAAATTGCATTGGTTTGGCTAGGCTGGACTCTGGGCTATTGGCTACCTGACAGGCTCACTTTCCCATTGGGACAAAAAAAAACAATTTAGAGGTAAGATGGATATCGATTTTGAGAAGACATATTGTATTTTCATATTTTAGTATATGCTTTTCAGTTTCATTTGAATTTACTGTTATTTTTTTATTTCACTGAGTGTGTACCAGGAGCCGTGAGTGGGTAAAATCACTGAGCAAGCCAAGAAGGTCAAAAAGTCATATTACAACCTACGTTTTGAAAATTGCGTTGTTTGCTCTATAACCCATTCGTTCATACGCCACCGTGATATACAATAAGGCCCGTGACAACAAAAAGACAAATAGTCACACAGTGGTGGAATATATTCAGTTACACATAAGTTTGTTTCACAAAACCGGAGAGCAACATCTGTCTAGTGAAGTCCACAAAGAAAATATTGCATGCAACAAACAGTTATATCACCTGCAGTATCGTCAAGCAAGTTAATGTTTTCTACTGATTTAGAAGCAGAGAGTTACCACAAGTCAGCACAAAGACAAAAAAAGCTATTTCAGCACCATTTCAACTTAAACATTTAAACATCATCAAATCAACAAGGCTATACACAGTATGCTTAGTTTAATACACTGAACAAACTTAAAGATACCAAAAACGATTTAGTCCAATCAATGTTGCTAAATATCATGTCCATGGTATTGATTTCTGTCAGTCTGTATGTATGTATGTGTGTGTGCGCATGCAAGTAAAACAAAAAATGTGGACTCCACCTACTGGTAGACTAGTTGAACGCCAATGCCATCCTCCTCGCTTTCATGTTGGCACAACGGTCTAGGGCTCTGCCATACAGTACACTTTTAGTTTTGTTGTCATAGGCTACCTAGCTAAAATGCTTGCTAGCCTAACTTCCTCGCTTGGGCAACAATGAAACAGCTAAGTTAGCTAGCTAGTTAATTTGAGCCTACTAGACTACATCTAGGCTACATATTGAACTTCAATCATCTCAGGCTAGTGGTACAACATATTTATTTATGGTTAGATCAGAATCGCCGTCATTGGCCTGTACAGAGAATTAAGTCAAAACCACAAGTCTAAATCCACATCTCCATCCATTGCTTAGGAAAGGGCCAATTTAGCAAGCTAGTTACTGCAGTACATCAACACAAAGATTAAGAAGATCAGAAGATCTGATTTGATTGGTGTGAAGCCAAATCTAAACTGGCCTCCCTTGGGGGGGGGGTGTTTTGCTACACCAGGACAACCCACAGTTGAGCTTAGCTCAACGATGATTGGCTAATTATTGTATTTTTTTTAAATCGAGGAAGGCCAAATGCTTGCTGGTATCAATTAATCAATTGCTACAGCGTCAACATGTAATACTCTTTTGTTCCAGACAGCATCAGATACATGGGCGATACATACTGAGACAGAGGGGGCGCTGTTTCCCTGTTCAGACAGAATCAGATACATAGGCGATACATACTGAGACAGAGGGGCGCTGTTTCCCTGTTCAGACAGCATCAGATACATGGGTGATACATACTGAGACAGAGGGGGCGCTGTTTCCCTGTTCAGACAGCATCAGATACATGGGCGCTACATACTGAGACAGAGGGGGCGCTGTTTCCCTGTTCAGACAGCATCAGATACATGGGCGATACATACTGAGACAGAGGGGGCGCTGTTTCCCTCACTCAGATGAGATTTCTCCGGTGAGATTCAGCCACTTGCGAATTGAAGGAAAATTATGAAAACACAGAGAGAAGAAAGATGTATTGGTCAAATATTTGGGGAAGCCTGGCTTCCCTTGGCATTCATGAATACACGCCACTGAGCGTATACCAAACATTTTATTTTCAAAGCCTTTTAACATTTAATTCAGTTTGTGTCATGCTAATTTAGATTTTTGTGACCCGCGGAAACAACTTTAAAGATGACGACGACAAAATGTAAAATCCTCAAAAGTTTTTAAAAGAAACCTGCACGGCTATGCCAACATAGCTCGGTGCTCATTATCGAATGTATTACGTAGAAATCCAACTTTTTTGATATAATGCTGAGGGTATGTTACATTTCATCACCAAAGAGCCAAAGTGCGTTTTCACCAACATCATACTGTATATACTGTATTGTGGATGCACATGATACCCAGTTAGGGCCATGCAGTGCCAGATTTCAATAAGTGTGTTGACCACCTTTTAAACAGTTGTATTATTTTATCATGTGTAATCATGTATGTGGCCTCAATGTAAGCTTTTGTAATTGTAAATAAAAACAACTTCATGAAAATGTCTGTAATTACTAAGAAAAGTATTAAAAAAACTGATTGATGATTGAGAAACATATTTTTTCTGTCATGATGTTGGCAATTTCATTATATTTTTTTATTTTATTATTTTATTTAGTCTGCCTATCATTAAAATATATATTTAAAATCTTATTGTTTGTTGATTAAATGGATCTCGAAATGAATCGATGTCTATATGTCATGAGTTTAAAAGTCCAAAAATGGATGTAGCAATCACAGATTTCCATTGATTTGTAATACCAATGCAGTCAATCTAATTGGACATAACCCAACCCTGCCAAAGGTACCATACCTCTTCTGGATGATGACTTTTTCATGTAATCTAATATACCAAATATGCTATCCAACCTTGCTCCGCCCCCATTGGTCTCCAGGTCGCAGTCGGCTGCGACAGAGCCTGGACTCAAAGCAGGATCTCTAGTGGCATAGCTAGCACTGCAATGCAGTACCTTAGACAACTGCGCCACTTGGGAGGTGTCAGATAAATGTCGACACAGCTGTACATTTCATTGTATTTTCTATAAGACTTCTAACGATTGTTGTTTGTAGTTTAATATTACACCCATTATTTATGAGGAAATAGTGCACGCTTTTCATTGATGAAAAATAAATACACAAATAACTAACATTTGTTTAAATAAAAAAGTGTCTGTCCAATGAACATCAAGGTGAGGCTGTCTAAACCGGGCTGAACCATGAGGGGCTCTCCAATGAACATCAAGGTGAAGCTGTCTAAACAGGGCTGAACCATGAAAGTCTGTCCAATGAAAATCAAGGTGAGGCTGTCTAAACAGGGCTGAACCATGAAAGTCTGTCCAATGAAAATCAAGGTGAGGCTGTCTAAACAGGGCTGAACCACGAGGGTCTCTCCAATGAACATCAAGGTGAGGCTGTCTAAACAGGGCTGAACCAATGAGGGGCTCTCCAATGAACATCAAGGTGAGGCTGTCTAAACAGGGCTGAACCATGAGGGTCTCTCCAATGAACATCAAGGTGAGGCTGTCTAAACAAGGCTGAACCACGAGCGTCTCTCCAATGAACATCAAGGTGAAGCTGTCTAAACGGGGCTGAACCACGAGGGACTCTCCAATGAACATCAAGGTGAGGCTGTCTAAACAGGGCTGAACCACGAGGGTCTCTCCAATGAACATCAAGGTGAGGCTGTCTAAACAGGGCTGAACCACGAGGGGCTCTCAAATGAACATCAAGGTGAGGCTGTCTAAACAGGGCTGAACCACGAGGGGTGATCAGATGCAGTAGGTTGAAAGGAAGGTATTTTCCCCTTGGCTGATTTTCCCCCCTACGTTTCCCTCTGCCTTCTAGTGGCTGCTTCTTGCAGGTACCTGCACCATCGCTCAGCTCATCCTTGGCTGAGAACGTCTACGTTCCCCTCTGCCTTCTAGCGGCTGCTTCTTGCAGGTACCTGCACCATCGCTCAGCTCATCCTTGGCTGAGAACGTCTACGTTC
Source organism: Oncorhynchus gorbuscha (assembly GCF_021184085.1). Taxonomy (NCBI): domain Eukaryota; kingdom Metazoa; phylum Chordata; class Actinopteri; order Salmoniformes; family Salmonidae; genus Oncorhynchus; species Oncorhynchus gorbuscha. Next base: position 13,134,185 of record NC_060175.1, on the reverse strand, counting down.
CCCTCTGGCTTCTAGGGGCTGCTTCTTGCAGGTACCTGCACCATCGCTCAGCTCATCCTTGGCTGAGAACGTCTACGTTCCCCTCTGGCTTCTAGTGGCTGCTTCTTGCAGGTACCTGCACCATCGCTCAGATCATCGTTGGGTTTGAATGTTTCATATGCTGGAAGGTACTTCTCCTGTTTAAAAAAGGTTAAAAATATTATAAATAAACAAAAACTTAAATCTAACTAATACACATCTCGTGAGCAACAATTGAGAAATGACCTAGAGTAATAGTAGTGAATAACAGCATAGCAGGCTATTATTGTGCTTTTCTATCCCTATACAAATAGTCTCCAGAGGCCTTGGAAGCAGACTGTCTCTTCCTGTCTTGCCGTGTGATATGAACATAAATTGGGGAACCGTTGTTCTTGACGTCCATTGCATTACCTGCCTGTGTGGTTCTGGTGCGGTTGTAATCAGAAATGACGGACAAACTATCCTTCCGCCGAGGTTTGAATTCCTCATCAAAATCAAATTATAGCTCAGAGACCAGGTCACTCGTAAATGAGACGTCAATTTGTTTTGAATGCCATGAGATGTTTCCATAGGCAGGAGATGGTGGAGGCACTGGGCTCCCAATCTGTACAGGAGATGGAAGGAGCCTCAACTGATACACATTCCACATATACTGTAGCTCAAGCATAAAACAATCATTCAATATGTAGGCTATTTTGTACTTGGTTAAATTGCTAAGTAATGACATCCTACAGTAACTATGTCTATAGGCCTGATTTAGCACCTTGATATCTCTTTCTACACAAAATTAACTGATGCACAATCCTTACCAGCTCAGAGCAGGGTGGAAACAGCAGTCATTATGGGCATCATAGCCCATGTTTAGGTCCTGAGTCAGGCCACTTGAAACTGTTTCAGCACTGGGCTTGACAGCTTCATCTTTCAGGTCCTTCAGGAGGAACTGTATGGCAGAGGGACAACCAATACAGTTGATTGGCTCCCACACATTCATCTCATCAACCAATGGAAAGATGTTATTAGATGCTTGGGAATATCTATCTATCTATCTATCTATCTATCTATCTATCTATCTATCTACAATGCCTTCGGGAAAGTATTCAGACCCCTTGACTTTTCCCACAATTCGTTAGGTTACAGCCTTATTCTAAGAAGTATTTAAAAAATGTTTTCCCTCATCAATCTACACACAATACCCCATAATGACAAAGCAAAAACAGTTTAAACATTTTTTTTTTGCTAATTTATTAAAAATAAAAACCTGAAATATCATATTTACATAAGTATTCAGAACCTTTACTCAATACTTTGTTGAAGCAACTTTGGCAGCGATTACAGCTACAAGCTTGGCACACTTGTATTTCGGGAGTTTCTCCCATTCTTCTCTGCAGATCCTCGCAAGCTCTGTCAGGTTGTATGGGGAGAGTTGCTGCCAGCTATTTTCAGGTCTCTCCAGAGATGTTCGATCGGGCTCAAGTCCAGGCTGACTGGGCCACACAAGGATATTCAAAGACTTATCCCGAAGCCACTCCTGCGTTGTCTTGGCTATGTGATTAGGGTCATTGTCTTGTTGTAAGGTGAAACTTCGCTCCAGTCTGAGGTCCTGAGTGCTGTGAAGCAGGTTTTCATCAAGGATCTCTCTGTACTTTGCTCCGTTCATCTTTGCCTCAATCCTGACTAGTCTCCTAGTCACTGCCGCTGAAAAACATCCCCACAGTTTGATGCTGCCACCACCATTCTCCGTTCTCCATATTTGCTTTTTTTAATGCAATATAATATTGATATTACAATTTAGAAACGGATTAACGTGGTGTCCTGGTTGTTTGCTAAACCATGAATAATCGTATTTAGAGAATTCTGTGAATTCTGAAAATGATGATGACGCATTGGTATCACAGACAGAAGGGGAAACCCAGACATCACAGGGGCTATGAAGCTGAAGCATCCGTTTGGAACCTTTTCTCACCATCAAATACGGTAGTGAGAGGAAGTCAATTCGCGGGTAATGGGAGAGGATGGAACTAGGTGAAACTGGGCCGACAGTCTTCTAATAATATATCATCGATGAAACATCTGATCTCAATCCATTTTTCTTTTCTCAAAACTAAACTCTGTTACGAACACAGTATACTAACATTTATAATCTTGACGATTTACCAAAGTTTTGCAAAAATGCGTTGGTTAGAAGGGAGTGCAAGTGCGAATTGTTTGTGCACACGAGCACTCTACAGATGAGACGTCCCCTGACAGAAACATGCAAATACACGCTACAACGCGCCAATAGGATCTTGCTAGCTCGTGCTTGGCTTTGCGCACCTCTTTGCTTGTTCTGCCCACTATGCTTAATTTGTTCCCACTGTAAACGACACAGATGAACTATCTTGGGGTAGTTATAAATATCTTTGTTTTGTATTGTGACCCTGTATTGTTTAATCGGCATGGGATTCTAATTACAATCAAGTGTTGGAGATCTGTAAAGTTCTGTTTGTTAAGGAAACATATAATGATGTCTCTTCTCTTTTAATTTACTGGGCTATTCGTTATATTTTTTGTATCACATATAATCGACCATGTTTTATACAGTTTAACTGTTTATCTAATCCTTCATTCAACTACATGTCTTCATGTGACTTTCGTTTCTAATATTGTGATTTTTTGCATGTTATAAATATAATTTACAACTTCTTTCCACGGTCTCCATTGTTTCATATGTCATCTCATTTGTCAGAATCTTTCCACTCTCCAATTTTTCTTCTTCTCTTATCTCATTTTTGCACGTTATATGCCTTAATATAATTTCCAACTTCATTCCATTGTCTCATTTTTTTGTAATCTCTCATCTCATTTTGGTTAGATTATCTCTTGGTAAAAACATTTTCATGCTCTACAACATCCTTAGAGCACAACATTTCCTCACACAGGAAGCGGTGCAGGTCCTAATCCAGGCATTTGTAATCTCCCGTATATACTACTGCAAATCTCTGTTGGCTGGGCTCCCCGCATGTGCCATCAAACCCCTGCAATGTATCCAGAATGGCACAGCCATCATGTTCAACCTTCCTAAATCCCCCCATGTTACCCCGTCAAAACGTGCATCATCTTCAAGACCCTGGTGCTTGCCTGCGGTGCAGAACGGGGAACTGCCCCTCTTTACCGTCAGACCATGCTCAAACCCTACATCCCAACTCGAGCACTCCGTTTCGCCTCCTCTGGTTTCTTGGCTCACCCATCCCTGCGGGAGGGCAGCTTCTGCCTAGCCGAGTCAAAGCTCTTCTCTTTCCTGGGACCCTAATTGTGGAACAAGCTTTCTCCTATCTTCAGCGCCCTGAGTGCCCTGACGACCCCCCAATGTATGTATTTATTTTTAAGAATACAAACAAAGTACTTGTCCCTTTTCCACTAACACTGACTTTGTTGATAAATACTTTGTTGTCTCACCTAGTTATGTTAAAATGAATGCACTAAGTGTATACCTCTGGATAAGAGCGTCTGTTTAATTACTAAAATATAAATTGTAAAAAATAAATTACAGTAGAGGGCGACGTTTCCCAGGGTTGCCCCTACTGTAGTTACTAGAGCCACACAGTCATAAACCCCGCCTATTTCTACAATTGATCTTCTTAAAATCTTATTTTAAACCTATCCCTAACCGTAACCATGCTGCTAACCGTATGCATAACACCAACCTTAAATCAAGACAAAAAATCACCTTTTTGCTTCAACAGCCAATTTTGACTTTGTGGTTATGGTTACTAGTGGAAACCCTTTATCGCGAATTCACATTAAATTAAGAAAGGAAGCGGATTCGACCCACAATGACTTGACTTCCGATGCAAATGTACATTTTTGCCCTGATACAAATTACATTGAACTCACGAATACTCAATGTTGTGTTTGGTGCTGTAAAAAGAACGAATGACGAATTGAGTAAGTGCCCCACTTTGTAAGTCGCTCTGGATAAGAGCGTCTGCTAAATGACTTAAATGTAATGTAAATGTATGGTTAGATTCGCCGAATTAGTGATGGGCATTCCGGCTCTTTTCATTGAGCCTGCTCGTTCGGCTCAGCTCACAAAAAAAGAGTCGGCTCTTTTGGCTCCCAAACGGCTCTTAAAAAAAAAAGATTTGTAATTTTTTCAAGTCAAACAGTTTGCGATAGTTTGACTATGATTGGTGTTAAAACAATTATAATTAAATTATTAAATGAAATCATACTCTACCTTAACCACAATGTATTTAAAAATGCATTGGTTTGTTATGAAAAAAGAATGCTGTTAAACATTTGCATTTAAAGTATAACTTTATATACATAGTGCATATTTATATAGTGCATATAAATCTAACCATTCAAAACGAATACAATCTGTCTGAACAGCATAATAGAATATTGCACCATATCAAAGAAAAATAAATAACATTTTGCAAAACTGCAGCATCCAACTAATTGAAATACATTTAAAAATGAAGGATGCTATTACACATGTGCATTTAAAGTAGAACTTTAGAACTTTTTTAATGTATATAAACAACGTACATATACATTTAACAATTCAAAACGAATACAATCTGAGCAACATAATAATATAATATTGCACCATATCAAAGAAAAATAAATAACAGTGTGTGTAGAAAAGGCCCATGGAGTTGGTGGAATACTCCTTTAATTAATTGCCATTTACTCAGCTGGGCCAGGGGCGCTTTAATTAGGTCAGGTGGAAATGTCCTACAGATCTCAACTCTATAAAAGGAGGAAATTGCCATCGCCTGATCTCGCTGCTTTCTCTTCCCTAAATCCATCTGATCCAGAAGTTCTGTGCGTCCATGAATCCACGTAAGTCCACCGACTCTTACCTTTCATCTGAATGATCTGTGGTGATCGGGAGAGTGGGCCATTCAGTTATTGTTTATAGTTATCACCGCGGAGCGCGGCTTGGAGCGCACGCTTCAAACATATTGTGTAATGTGAATTGTTAATAATGACTGCTATGATTTGATCTTTGATTATGAATTTGATTGTATACATGTTATTTGTTTCCTTTGTGATGCAGCACAGACTACCAGTAAATATACCACTTTATGGTTAAAGGAATTCCTGCCTCAGTCTCATACATTCCTCTGTCACCTGACACGTGACCACCTGTTCACCTTCACTGTCAGTCATCCTACCTGTCCAGCAACCCACACAGATTCCACTAATCTTTCAATGTGCAAAACTGCAGCATCCCAGTTAAAACATGAAACTGGTCCCTCTTTTCTCTCTCTTCTTTATTGCCATGTTATAACCAGCAGCACATAGCAATGCTGAACATATTTTGTTTTTATGAGAGATTTGCATTCAGAAATACAAGCTGCCTCACTTGAGGGGCTGATGCAGTTTCTTCTCTCGGTAATTATTTGTCCCGTTTTCGAGAAGACCCTATGCAGAGTCTCCCTGTTACATTACATTACATTTACATTTAAGTCATTTAGCAGACGCTCTTATCCAGAGCGACTTACTTGGTGCATTGGTGCATTCACCTTATGACATCCAGTAGAACAGTCACTTTACAATAGTGCATCTAAATCTTAAAGGGGGGGGGGGGTGAGAAGGATTACTTATCCTATCCTAGGTATTCCTTAAAGAGGGTGGGGTTTCAGGTGTCTCCGGAAGGTGGTGATTGACTCCGCTGTCCAGGCGTCGTGAGGGAGTTTGCTCCACCATTGGGGGGCCAGAGCAGCGAACAGTTTTGACTGGGCTGAGCGGGAACTGTACTTCCTCAGTGGTAGGGAGGCAAGCAGGCCAGAGGTGGATGAACGCAGTGCCCTTGTTTGGATGTAGGGCCTGATCAGAGCCTGGAGGTACTGAGGTGCCGTTCCCCTCACAGCTCCGTAGGCAAGCACCATGGTCTTGTAGCGGATGCGAGCTTCAACTGGAAGCCAGTGGAGAGAGCGGAGGAGCGGGGTGACGTGAGAGAACTTGGGAAGGTTGAACACCAGACGGGCTGCGGCGTTCTAGATGAGTTGTAGGGGTTTAATGGCACAGGCAGGGAGCCCAGCCAACAGCGAGTTGCAGTAATCCAGAAGGGAGATGACAAGTGCCTGGATTAGGACCTGCGTTGCTTCCAGTGTGAGGCAGGGTCGTACTCTGCGGATGTTGTAGAGCATGAACCTACAGGAACGGGCCACCGCCTTGATGTTAGTTGAGAACGACAGGGTGTTGTCCAGGATCACGCCAAGGTTCTTAGCGCTCTGGGAGGAGGACACAATGGAGTTGTCAACCGTGATGGCGAGATCATGGAACGGGCAGTCCTTCCCCGGGAGGAAGAGCAGCTCCGTCTTGCCGAGGTTCAGCTTGAGGTGGTGATCCGTCATCCACACTGATATGTCTGCCAGACATGCAGAGATGCGATTCGCCACCTGGTCATCAGAAGGGGGAAAGGAGAAGATTAATTGTGTGTCGTCTGCATAGCAATGATAGGAGAGACCATGTGAGGTTATGACAGAGCCAAGTGACTTGGTGTATAGCGAGAATAGGAGAGGGCCTAGAACAGAGCCCTGGGGGACACCAGTGGTGAGAGCGCGTGTTGAGGAGACAGATTCTCGCCACGCCACCTGGTAGGAGCGACCTGTCAGGTAGGACGCAATCCAAGCGTGGGCCGCGTCGGAGATGCCCAACTCGGAGAGGGTGGAGAGGAGGATCTGATGGTTCACAGTATCGAAGGCAGCCGATAGGTCTAGAAGGATGAGAGCAGAGGAGAGAGAGTTAGCTTTAGCAGTGCGGAGCGCCTCCGTGATACAGAGGAGAGCAGTCTCAGTTGAATGACTAGTCTTGAAACCTGACTGATTTGGATCAAGAAGGTCATTCAGAGAGAGATAGCGGGAGAGCTGGCCAAGGACGGCACGTTCAAGAGTTTTGGAGAGAAAAGAAAGAAGGGATACTGGTCTGTAGTTGTTGACATCGGAGGGATCGAGTGTAGGTTTTTTCAGAAGGGGTGCAACTCTCGCTCTCTTGAAGACGGAAGGGACGTAGCCAGCGGTCAGGGATGAGTTGATGACCTTCTTGACTTTAGAAAGCCATGGGTAGACAGAGGCCTTGTTCTTCCACCAGCTCAGAGGATTTGCAGATCTTTGAGGGAGGGGCTCCTCCAAATAGGATCGGACCTCCATTATGGCATCTGCTGAGGGATTCCCTCGTGCTGCATCCCCAGTTTCTCTCTCGTCAAACAGCATCCAAACAGCAGATGTTTGTGGCACTACTGCTGGTGCTTCTGTTCCATCTGATCCCTCTTCTTCCTGTTGCCCTGGTGCCTGAGCCAGCTGATTGCTGGGGCTGTCCCTCCCTGCTGCTGAGGTTATTCTTTGAAGAGCCTCATCAATCGCTCTGGCATCACTGAAGGCTAACTTCTTAAACCTGGGGTCAAGTGCAGCAGTTTCTGATAGCACGTGATTATATTCCATTCTGTGGAACTTTCTGTCCATTGATGAACATTGGGTGTCCATCAACTCTGTCGCATGTCCTGTGGTTACATTTGCTTCTCTCTGGTGGCTGGCTGTGATTGGCTGCAGACCCTTACACAGGAGTATAATTTTTGACGCTGTCACATAGCTGGAAAGAGAGAACAGTTACTTATTAGTTCAGGTTCATGTTTTGTCTACTGATACTACATTCTCATCTACTGCTCATATACATATATAATACTGGATTAAATAATGCTGTAGTAATAACTGCTTACTGTACCTCTCTCCACTGATCTCCACAGTGACCCCTCCTCCACCACCTCCCATTCCTCTTGGGTCAGAGCATCAACAGGTGCATTGACAATGGCCAGGGTAGAGATGATGGCATCCTTTGACTCAAGAAACCCCTTCAACATATAACATTTTGAATTCTACCTTGTAGTGCAGTCTTGTTTAGGCCTCAGCCTAGGCATCCCCATCTGGTGTTGTGTAGACTTTAGTTTGCTTCTGTGGAAGTATTCCACAGCTGCTTTCACTTTGTCCACAGTGGGCTTCATCACCTTCAGAGCATCTCTTACAATCAGGTTGATTGTGTGGGAAAGACATGGATGATGGGTCCATTTTAAAATGTTCATGGCTTTGGTTATGTGAGCGGCAATGTCGCTAACACAACATAACACATTTCCATCTACTTGCCAGAGAAGGTCACTCTCAACAGTTCCTTTGCCAAGTTCTCTGCGGTGTGTCTGTCACTGAACTCAAAGCAGTCCAGAAGACAGCTAGACATCGTAAAATCTTCAATGAAGTGACATGTAAGAAGTGGTTATCCCTGATGTCCAGCAGTCAGTGGTAAGAGAAACTGCAGTAGTTTTTTTGGACTCTTTCCCGCACTGAAGCTTGGTTGCTCTTGTACAGTTGTGGAATAAGGGTTTTCCTGCCTCTGTCCTCCATCTAAAATGGCTGGAAATCAGTGGCAATCATTTTAGCCAATGCAATATCAATTTGGCCTTGTTTTGCTACAAACATAGACATGGGCATAAACTGGTCCATAGAAGACTGCGTTGCAGTGGGTCGCGGAGTAGGCCTACTTGACTGAGTGGATACATAGAACCGGCTTTATATGAGATTTTGTTTTGGCAAATTCTACACTGTGCTCTAACATTGTCTACATTATTAAAATGCATTCAAATGCTGCTATGCTTCAGACTCATTTTCCAGCTTTTGTTTTCACTGCTGTCCTTCCTCTCTCTCCTCGGCTGCTAAGTCTGTGACTGTGAGTGAGTTTGCTCGGCCCTCCCTCACGCATCTTTGGTTCATTGGTTGACACTGCGTGTCTGATTGACAGGAACAACAGGTGAGGCTGTTAATCTGAGCAGACAGTCAGAACGAATGTGGGCGCTTGAGCATTTAGGTATATATTATTATATTTATTTTTTAATTCTTTGAATTAGTTAATTCTATTCACTTAAATATTTTGATGATTCACATCTTAATTTTAAAAATAGATAAGGGTCTTCTGATATGCGAGCCAGCTCCCAACGTTCACCTACAAGAGCTCGCACTTAGAGCCGACTCGTTCACGAACGACCCATCACTAAGCCGAACAGCAAATTGTTCTTGGTGTTGTATCGAGACTGAGAGATGCGTGTCAACATGGTTGTAGCCACTGTTACATTGCAGCTGTTGTAAACAGCAACCTGGGCAAAAGTACTGTGTGTATTACAGTATGGTCTTTGATGATTTTGCAAATATAGTTTTGAGTTTTGTAGCCAAACAATGTAAAATCACGAAAGCATTGCAGGCTAATCCTTGTTTTCACAAATGTCATGTTCTTGCACACAGGGAGCAGAAAGTAGGCTACTATGCTCGAGAGCCTCCTGGACAATGGACTCTCTCTGGGAGCGAGAGCCTCCTGGACAATGGACTCTCTCTGGGAGCGAGAGCCTCCTGGACAATGGACTCTCTCTGGGAGCGAGAGCCTCCTGGACAATGGACTCTCTCTGGGAGTGAGAGCCTCCTGGACAATGGACTCTTTCTGGGAGCGAGAGCCTCCTGGACAATGGACTCTTTCTGCGAGCGAGAGCCTCCTGGACAATGGACTCTTTCTGGGAGCGAGAGCCTCCTGGACAATGGACTCTTTCTGGGAGCGAGAGCCTCCTGGACAACGGACACTTTCTGGGAGCAAGAGCCTCCTGGACAATGGACTCTTTCTGGGAGCTATTGTCCAACTCCTCTGCATCTTGGCTGTCATAATACCCACCTCCAACTGGTATGAACAGGTATAATAGACGGTTTTTCTGTTGGCAGTTAACATGTTGTAATAATAACAATAATAAGAATAGCGATAATAATAATAATATTGTAATTGTTTAATGTAGGTTTACTTACGGCGTTATGTATGAAAGCCGTAGACCTATAGGCCTGATCGTTTGTATTTTTCCCTTTTGTCTTATTGTAACCTCGTCCCCAGGCTCGAATTGCTGGCGCATAGAGCCTGGTAACACTGTGCCACAAAGTGGGACTTGAAAGGGGTTTGCCTAAACAGCAGACTGCTACCATGGTTACCCCATGGCTATTCAGTCTGAAAGAAGTCTGACTAAAAAAGACAAGAGTCTACAAGCCAGAATGTTGAATAAAATGATTTTCACACTTTACCGGCTGTCTGTGCTGTTGGTCCTTTTGATGGTAGGAGGTGAAGATAGGGTATCCACGGGAAAATGTTGTTTACCCTACTTTGAGGCGCCGGGAGGTTCTGTCACTTGTGATTTCAATCTCTTGAAGCATTGCATGTGATGCACAATATGTAAACAATAGCCAAATGTGACCGAATGTAGTCGACCAAAACACGTTTCCTCGCAATCAGCTGGAAGTGTTTGTGAAATTTGCCAGCTGATGGGAGAATATTCAGTCTGTGGTTCGGTTAGGCCATATTGTGCAAGTGTTTGTCTGGTGAGAATTGTGTCAGTATTGAAAATAGAAAACCGGAAATACAAGTGGATTCAGGGATCAAGTGTAGCTGGAGCTGGGCCCAGTGTTGCCAACTCCTCAGTAAGGAAAGCAGCTATTGGCTATCCTAAAAGTCGCTAAATGACTCCATCATCTAATTTGCATAATTGGCCATGTGCATGTAATTGTGATGGAAGCTGTGGGAGAGAGGAATAATGTTGTGGGAGATATAAAAAGTGAGTAAAACACCCTAAATATGTTTAGAACTACAAATGAATTTTCTTCTGTCGATTCTTGTTTTTTTTAATGTCACAATTCCAACCCTCCTCCTTTATCCGGGCTTGGGACCGGCGAAAGTGACCGAAAAAGAGACACTCTGGCAGAGTTACTTCGTTTTTTATTTTATTTTATTAATTTGGTCATTTTGTACATTTTTTTTGTATACAATCTACATTAACAATCTAAATGGACCAAAAAGAGACCATAGAAAAAACTGTCAATGTGAGAAAATTATGGTAACTAGTCTCGCCCTAATTCAGGTTAATTGATTTTTTTAAATGTAAGCCAGGGTGGGATCAGCCAGCGGCGGCTTCCCGCATGCGCGGTTCATTTGCAGTCTGGATGCGGAGGGGTGAACATCTCCTGCTCTGACTGCAGCTGGGAGGGACTGCTGCGCGAGGACTGGGGTGCCTGTGAGTGCTTTGGGACTGGGGTGGGGCCCACGGCACCGCTGCTCGTTGAGAAGAGTAAGAACGATACGTGCTTTCACGTCAGAGTCTCCAAAAAAAACAGAAAAAGTCACTAGATTTGTCGCTAGTCTCTTTTTTGAAAATGTTTCGCTAGAGAGGTCTGAATACTCGCTAAATATAGCGACGAGGTCGCTAAGTTGGCAACACTGGCCGGGCCTAGCTTACGCTGGATGCTATAACAGAGGTGAAAGAAACACCACACTCTATCCCTCTTTCAATACAGTGTATAAAAGGGGTATACCGGGTGTACTCTCTGCCTGAAAGAGATCAATTATGCCAACAAAGGGTATCACAAAGGGCATCATGCTCTGCTGGCACATTGTAGAACAGATGCCCACAGGCAGAAAGTGTACAATGTAATAATGTGCAGTGTAGCCCAAGGATAATGCTTTAGTTGTGTTGTATTTGACAGTAACACGTGTGTGTGAGTGAGGGGGGATTATTACATTTTTACTCAGTGAACGTTATTTTTTCACACATGTAGCCTTGTGCACTTGATCGATGTATAATATGGTAGCCACTATAATAGAGCAAAAATAGAATGCCTGTTTGTTTCATTCTATTTCTACTTGAAGAAGTTTTTTTCCCAAGTGCATTATTTAGATGTGTGTGGTCACAAGCGTTCTATTATAAAGGCTGTCATGGCTAACTGCAATATTAGTGTATTGTTTTTCCTCAAGACTCGAGTGTCATTTGCAGTAAAGTCTAGGTAACAAATAACATTGGATTGCTTTCTTTACATGTTTTATGTGTGAGTTAGGTTCACATGAACCACTTTTTATTTTACACACAGACTGATCATGTAGATCATATTCTTTGTTGTTTATAAACACTGGGCTCCCAAGTGGTGCAGTGATCTAAGACACTGCATTTCAACATAAGAGGCATCACGAGTCCCTGGTTCAAATCCAGGCTGCATGTGTTTGGGTCCCATAAAGCAGTGCACAATTGGCCCAGTGTCATCTGGATTTGGCTGGAGAAGGTTGTAAATAAGCATTTGTTCTTAATGGACTTGCCTGCTTAATTACAAAAATGTAAACCTGCGTTTCCCCCTGGCAGGTTTTTGTTGTTGTTTCAGTGTCACCTTTTTGGGCCCTCAACAGTTTGCATCCCTGACTGAAGATCATAACCCTTCCCTGTGGATATTTTGTATCAGATTACATCCGACAGGTATATTACGTTGAAAGGAAAATTATTCAACATTCAGACTTGTAATGGTACTGTTTGGGAATGCTGAGCCTTCATGTTCGAGACAAAAAAATACCATATTGTTTTTGGGGTGCCCAATTGATTTCAGTCATATAACGTTTATATGTGAAAACTATTTATAAGATGAGCTCACTTCATTGGAAGTCCACATATGTTGTAGTGGGGAGGTTCTAAGGGTTCTAATCCTAGATGGTGATGGACAGAGAGATCATCCAAATAAAACCGATGGCTGTTTTTTCTGCTCCTGTCATATAGAGGATTCGATTCATCTCTCGCGGGCACCTGGCTAGGTGTGTTTTTGCACAGGCTGAAAGTTGATTGCATTCAATTTGGAGCCCGGCTGCCTTTAGGGGTAAGCCAAGTGCCGCTTTCAAAGCCCACAGCGAAGTCAGCTCTAAACAAAAGTGACAAAATTAAGTGGAGTAATGAGTAGGATTCTGTGCTTTCATATGCAAATGTGATTGCTTTTCATCCCAATGAAAACTAGTTTGAAATTTCAAACATTTATTTTCTGGACAATGCTCCATGTTGACAACATGATCGAGTGGGTCAGATTACTGTACCATTTGAGAAGGGTGCTCCTTCCTCCCCTCTTTCGCCCGATGTACCCCAGGCCAGATTCATTTAATCCACCTGTAGACTCCCAGTCAAATTCCATTCTGAGTCGCTGTGAAACCAGACGTCCAAGACGGCTGGTGGGTGAGAATAGTCAGATTGTAGTCTGCTTATTGAACTTTTGCTACTGTTACTGTTTCACATGTCTCTAAACCATTTATAGATGCTAACTACCTTTAGTGCCTATTGAAGTTATCAAATCAAATGTATTTATAAAGCCCTTCTTACATCAGCTGATATCTCAAAGTGCTGGACAGAAACCCAGCCTAGAACCCCAAACAGCAAGCAATGCAGGTGTAGAAGCACGGTGGCTAGGAAAAACTCACTAGAAAGGCCAGAACCTTGGAAGAAACCTAGAGAGGAACCAGGCTATGAGGGGTGGCCAGTCCTCTTCTGGCTGTGCCTGGTGGAGGTTATAACAGAACATGGCCAAGATGTTCAAATGTTCATAGATGACCAGCAGGGTCAAATAATAATAATCACAGTGGTTGTCGAGGGTGCAACAGGGCAGCACCTCAGGAGTAAATGTCAGTTGGCTTTTCATAGCCGATCATTCAGAGTATCTCTACTGTTCCTGCTGCCTCTAGAGAGTTGAAAACAGCAAGTCTGGGACAGGTAGCACGTCCGGTGAACAGGTCAGGGTTCCATAGCCGCAGACAGAACAGTTGAAACTGGAGCAGCAGCACGGCCAGGTGGACTGGGGACAGCAAGGAGTCATCAGGCCAGGTAGTCCTGAGGCATGGTCGTAGGGCCCAGGTCCTTCTCAGAGAGAAAGAAAGAAAGAAAAGAGGGAATTAGAGAGATTCACACAGGACACCGGATAAGACAGGAGAAATACTCCAGATATAACAGGCTGACCCTAGCCCCCCGACACATAAACTACTGCAGCATAAATACTGGAGGCTGAGACAGGAGGGGTCAGGAGACATTGTGGCCCCACCCGACGACACCCCTGGACAGGGCCAAACAGACAGGATATAACCCCACCCACTTTGCCAAAGCACAGCCCCCACGGACAGGGCCAAACAGACAGGATATAACCCCACCCACTTTGCCAAAGCACAGCCCCCACACCACTAGAGGGATATCTTCGACCACCAACTTCCTGAGACAACTTCCTGAGACCATCCTGAGACAAGGCCACGTATAGCCCACAAAGATCTCCGCCACGGCACAACCCAAGGGGGGCACCAACCCAGACAGAAAGATCACGTCAGTGACTCAACCCACTCAAGTGACGCACCCCTCCTAGGGACGGCATGGAAGAGCACCAGTAAACCAGTCACTCAGCCCCTGTAATAGGGTTAGAGGCAGAGAATCCCAGTGGAGAGAGGGGAACCGACCAGGCAGAGACAGCAAGGGCGGTTCATTGCTCCAGTGCCTTTCCGTTCATCTTCACACTCATGAGCCAGACTACACTCAATCATAGGACCTATTGAAGAGATGAGTCTTCAATAACAACTTAAAGGTGGAGACAGAGTCTACGTCTCTCACATGGGTAGGCAGACCATTCCATAAAAATTGAGCACTGTAGGAGAAAGCCCTGCCTCCAGCTGTTTGCTTAGAAATTCTAGGGACAGTTAGGAGGCATGCGTTTTGTGACCATAGCGTACGTGTAGGTATATACAGCAGGACCAAATCAGAAAGATAGGTAGGAGCAAGCCCATGTAATGCTTTGCAGGTTAGCAGTAAAACCTTGAAATCAGCCCTTGCCTTACAGGAAGCCAGTGTAGAGAGGCTTGCACAGGAGTAATATGATTATTTTTTTTGGTTCTAGTCAAGATTCTAGCAACCGTGTTTAGCACTAACTGAAGTTTATTTAGTGCTTTATCCAGGTAGCCGGAAAGTAGAGCACTAACCTAGAAGTGACAAAAGCATGGATTATTTTTTCTGCATCATTTTTGGACAGATAGTTTCTGATTTTTGCAATGTTACGTAGATTGAAAAAAGCTGTCCTTGAAACAGTCCTGATATGTTCATCAAAAGAGAGATCAGGGTCCAGAGTAACGCCGAGGTCCTTCACAGTATTATTTGAGACGACTGTACAACCATCAAGATTAATTGTCAGATTCAGATTTTTTTTCTTTCGACCTAGAATCTCTGTTTTGTCCGAGTTTAAAAGGAGAACATTTGCAGCCATCCACTTCCTTATGTCTGAAACACAGGCTACCAGCGAGTGCATTTTTTGGGCTTCACTATGTTTCATCAAAATGTACAGCTGTGTGTCATCTGCATAGCAGTGAAAGTTAACATTATGTTTCCGAATGACATCACCAAGAGGTAAAATATATAGTGACAACAATAGTGGTCCCAAAACAGAACCTTGAGGAACACTGAAATTTACAGTTGATTTGTCAGAGGAAAAACCATCCACAGAGACAAAAGTATATCTTTCCGACAGATAAGATCTAAACCAGGCCAGAACTTTTCAGTGTAGACCAATTTGGGTTTCCAATCTTTCCAAAATAATGTGGTGATCAATGGTATCAAAAGCAGCACTAAGGTCTAGGAGCACTAGGACTGATGCAGAGCCTCTGTCTGATAGCTGAGCTGACTACACTGACTGTGCTAGTGGCAGACTCCACTAAGCTGGCAGGCTGGCTAACAGCCTGCTACCTGGCCTGCACCCTATTTCATTGTGGAGCTAGTGGAGTTGGAGCCCTGTCTATGTTCGTAGATAAAATGAGAGCACCCCTCCAGCTAGCCAGTTTAAGCTTTAGCAAGCACCATCTTCAGATTAGCCTTAATGTTGGTAGCCCTGCCCCCTGATAAACAGTGCATGATCGCTGGATGATTAATTTTAAGTCTAATACTGCGGGTAATGGAGTCACCAATTGTAACGTTGTTCTTAGTTTGTCGAAAGAGAGTCGGACCGAAATGCAGCGTGGTGGTTACTCATGACTTTAATGGAAAAAGTGACACATGAAATAACTATACAAAATACCAAACACCAAACGGAACGTGAAACCTAATTACAGCCTATCTGGTGAAACTACACAGAGACAGGAACAATCACCCACGAAATACACAGTGAAACCCAGGCTACCTAAATACGGTTCCCCATCAGAGACAACAAGAATCACCTGACTCTGATTGAGAACAGCCTCAGGCAGCCAAGCCTATACTAGACACACCCCTAATCAACCACAATCCCAATGCCTACAAAAACCCCAATAAGACAATACAATAACCCCATGTCACACCCTGGCCTGAACAAATAATTAAAGAAAAAACAAAATACTAAGACCAAGGCGTGACACCAATGACTAGGGTTTTCAATTTGTCAGAACTAATGGTGGGAGGCTTCGACGTCTCAGACCCCGTAACGGGAGGAGTAGAGACCAGAGAAGGCTCAGCCTCTGACTCCAACTCGCTGCTTAATAGGGAGAACCAGTTGAAAGTTTATGTCAGCTGAATGAGCAAGTGACACCGGTTAAGCATTCCTACAGCATTTCCCTCCAGAAGCCATGAGAAAGTTGTCTGGCTGCGGGACTGTGCGAGGGGATTTATACTACCATCTGTACTTACTGGTGGTACAGACGCTGTTTCATCCTTTCCTACACTGAAATTACCCGTGCCTAACAATTACATCTGAAGCTGGGCTTGCAGCACAGCTATCCTCGCCTTAAGGCGATCGTTCTCCTGTATATTATGAGTACAGTGACTGAAATTAGAAGGCATTATGTTAATGTTACTACTTAGCATCGGCTGGTGGAGGTCCTGACGAACCACGTCCAGATAAAGTGTCCGAAGTGAAAAAGTTGAATGAAAAAATGTTGAGCGAGGGAAATACTAAAAATATAAACAGTAAAAACCGTAAAGTTGTCAGGTAGCAAAGTAAGGTTAGCAACAAAACGCACAGCAGCACGTAAACAAGTCTGCAAGTTGTGACCGGAAATCGGGGGGACTTCTGTTAAGAGACCTCAATGTTCGGTGTGAACGTTAACACGCATCGATTTTACAGTTTTGGAAACATAAGAAAGTATCTTTCATATCAGCAAAGAATAATTTTCCCAAAAGCAAAAGGTTCAATTACTACACACCTTTTTATAGAGTTAGGGTTCCCACGTGGCCATATCTCGATGTTACAGCGCTTGTTTACGGAAGATAGCTAATTAGCTATCTAGCGTGCTCTGAACACCTGTGTGTAAGCTAACTGGGGAGGAAGTGTAGGTAGCTGAAGTGTAGTTTGTCAACTGGAGACACGCAGCATATTGATCTGTGCAAATCTGCTACAGTTTATAACCAACATTTCTGTAAAAAACAAAACAAATACTGTAAGAACCTCATGATTTTGTATTTATTTAACCTTTGTTTAACTAGACAAGTCAGTTAAGAACAAATTCCTATTTGCAACGACAGCCTAGGAACAGTGGGTAGAATGACCTTTGACCTTTTACCTTGTCAGCTCGGGAAGTCGATCTAGCAACCTGTCGGTTTCTGGCCCAACGCTCTAACCACTAGGCTTACCTGCCTCCCCAGGGAGATTGCCGTTTTGGGTTTTTGAGAGCTAATGTATTTTTGAGAGTCAATGGGACAGTGAGAGTTTATCTTCAGGAGACAGAACCAAATGACTTTCAATTGAAGCCTGCTGACCTGAATAAGAAGTCCAAAGGACTCCTGCCTGAGATTCGTCAGAAATGAAAGAAAGAGACCAAGAAGAAGCGATAGGTGTCGCTCTCAAATAGCGCTCTGTTATATCAATATGAAGTTTCAAAAAAGATTTATTTTCTACATTGTATAATAATAGTGAAGACATCAAAACTCTGAAATAACACACATCGAATCAAGTAGTAACCGAACAAGTGTTTAAAAAAAAAGAAAATATATTTTATATTTGAGATTCTTCAAAGTAGCCACCTTGATGACAGCTTTGCACACTCTTGGCATTCTCTCAACCGGCTTCATGAGGTAGTCACCTGGAATACTTGAAGGAGTTCCCACATATGCTGAGCACTTGTTGGCTGCTTTTCCTTCACTCTGCGGACCAACTCATCCCAAACCATCTCAATTGGGTTGAGGTTTTGTTATTGTGGAGACCAGGTCATCTGGTGCAGCACTCCATCACTCCCCTTCTTGGTCAAATAGCCCATACACAGACTGGAGGTGTGTTTTGGGTCATTGTCCTGTTGATAAACAAATGATAGTCCCACTAAGCGCAAACCAGATGGAATCGCGTATCACTACAGAAGTCATGAACTGGTGTAACGGTTTTCTAGGTGTGAAGGAGAGTCGGACCAAAACGCAGCGTGTAGATTGCGATCCATGTTTAATCAACAAACGTAAACACAAATTAACACAAAACAATAAACGTAACGAAAACCTAAACAGCCTATATGTAAGAGTTTAATTTTAAACCGTCCCCTCACCCATACCCGGGCGCAAACCAGGGACCTTCTGAACACAACGACAACATTCACCCTCGAAGCATCGTTACCCATCGCTCCACAAGAGCCGCAGCCCTTGCAGAGCAAGGGGAACTACTACTTCAAGGTCTCAGAGCAAGTGACGTAACCGATTGAAACGCTATTTAGCGCACACCGCTAACTAAGCTAGCCGTTTCACATCCGTTACACTCACCCCCCTTTTGACCTTCCTCCGCAGCAACCAGTAATCCGGGTCAACAGCATCAATGTAACAGTATAATTTTAAACCGTCCCCTCGCCCATACCCAGGCGCGAACCAGGGACCTTCTGCACACAACGACAACAGTCACCCTCGAAGCATCGTTACCCATCGTTCCACAAGAGCCGCGGCTCTTGCAGAGCAAGGGGAAACACTACTTCAAGGTCTCAGAGCAAGTGACGTAACCGATTGAAACGCTATTTAGCGCACACCGCTAACTAAGCTAGCCGTTTCACATCCGTTACATATACTTGTCAACTAACACAGCAACAGGAACAAAGACACTAAGGACAATCACCCACGACAAACTCAAAGAATATGGCTGCCTAAATATGGTTCCCAATCAGAGACAACGATAAACACCTGCCTCTGATTGAGAACCACCAGACAGCCATAGACTTTGCTAGATACCCCACTAAGCTACAATCCCAATACCAACACCAAAACCCCAAGACAAAACACACCACAATAATAAAACCCCATGCCACACCCTGGCCTGACCCAATACATGAAGATAAACACAAAATACTTCGACCAGGGCGTGACAACTGGGCCTTTACTAGTATTAGCGTACTGATATAGACATATGTAGCTCAGTCAAAAACATATTTTCAGCATCTCTACTTTGGCAAAAAAAATGTAGTTGTAAAATGAAGAACAGTATCTTGCAGGATTCAATAGTTGTAAATATAAGATTTGTTGCTCTGTCCCTTTCTCTGTGATGTCATTCTAAGGGAATCCAGATAGAACACAACCCTGTCCCTTTCTCTGTGATGTCATTCTAAGGGAATCCAGATAGAACACAACCCTGTCCCTTTCTCTGTGATGTCATTCTAAGGGAATCCAGATAGAACACAACCCTGTCCCTTTCTCTGTGATGTCATTCTAAGGGAATCCAGATAGAACACAACCCTGTCCCTTTCTCTGTGATGTCATTCTAAGGGAATCCAGATAGAACACAACCCTGTCCCTTTCTCTGTGATGTCATTCTAAGGGAATCCAGATAGAACACAACCCTGTCCCTTTCTCTGTGATGTCATTCTAAGGGAATCCAGATAGAACACAACCCTGTCCCTTTCTCTGTGATGTCATTCTAAGGGAATCCAGATAGAACACAACCATGTCCCTTTCTCTGTGATGTCATTCTAAGGGAATCCAGATAGAACACAACCCTGTCCCTTTCTCTGTGATGCCATTCTAAGGGAATCCAGATAGAACACAACCCTGTCCCTTTCTCTGTGATGTCATTCTAACAGAATTCAGAAAGAACAAAACTGTGTCCTCAAACATTTACATCAAAAGTTGCAAAGTTATGGGCAAAGACACAAAACATCCATATCAAATTAAACATTTTTCTTGATCAAATAACATGGCAGAAAAAAATCACTTTTGTGCCGTATTAATTTAACATCCTTAAAAACCACTTCATGTACTATATTGTACATAGGCTGGTCATCTAGGTTCGTACCTGTAGACCTTCTATCACCATGACGATAAACAATGCACAATACAGTATTTGAGTATATTGACACATCAACTGGTTTGTGATGATGTGGCTCAGTTGGTAGATCATGGTGTTTGCAATGATAGGGTTGTGGGTTTGATTCCCACAGGGGACCAGTATGATTTGCTCTGGATAAAACTCAACTAAAATGGGAAAGGAATGAATAGACCATTTCAGTTTTCAAATAGAAATAAATAGCATTTGCCAAGTATTTCAATAAACTGTAAACCATATATCAAGCAAGTATTTGTCTTTTCTACAAGTATTATCAGATTAACTGTTTTGTACAGATAATTATCAAACTCAAGTTACAAATGCAGGTAAACACTCAAATACATTTATATAATTTTTTTCAGAAAAGTAGTGCACAGGGCCTTTACTATTCGTGTATTAATAGGAATTAAAGCGTTTCCACCGGCATTTTGCGCCTATTTAATTTTTACCGACACAACAAGATGCCACGTTGTCTAGTGTATTTTGTTTTGTCGACATTTGAAACGTTTACCGAGAAAATATGCTGTTTCCATCAGGCTTGTCATGACATGTTTTATCCAACATGCACTTTACTTGCATAAAAGTTTTAATGGAAACCTGGTTAGAGACTCACTTTTTAGTTTTCCCAATTTTAATCCAACTAAAAGTAATCAAACGTAAAATTAGATTGGTACAGATAGTACAGTAATATCAAATGGGAAATGGATGGTAGAACGTGTTCCCTTGTCTTTCACAAACGAGTCCTAACCTAATACAGTATCTATTCGAAGATATAAGGACAGGTTTCCCAGACACAGATTAGACGTCCTATACTACAAGCATGATCAAAGAGCATAACATTGGGACAGTCCCTAAATGGTTGTGTTTAAAAAATATGTTGATATTGGAATTGTCTACGTGAACTAAATTATTCAACGGAGCTACGCTGTATTCCTGACTCCATCCAATTGCGCAAAAAACGTAATTCATTCTCCCCTATCATACATATTGTGCTGTCTTGTTTCGTCAGTGATGCATAGTGATCTTGCCTTTTTTCCCTACAAGGCATGTTTTCACTATATCCCTCGTATATGGCTCCGGGATTAATTTCATAGCCCTAATTTATCACTTCACATTTCATTAAGCCTACTTAATTTTACTGATATCCTAAACGGATGGATGTCCATTTCCACCGCCTACTTGCGTTTATTTTAGCGAATTGGATCGCCACCGCAATCTGAGTTGTGCCCTCTGCTCAAGGCAATTCCCGTCATGACTTGTCTATTCTTTCAAATTCGCTAAATGGCATTTTCCTTCGGTACTAGTGTTCTCAAAGAAGTTAGACATAATTCGTTTTCGAATCCTTTTCATCAAATGAAGACTACTGTGGGGATTTGATTAGGTTCTTCACGCACTCTTCTGTGCCTTGCGTAAACCTCAAGACGCTTGCTTCAAAGGTAAGTGTTGATTAGCCTAAAATATTTAGCTTTCACCGGGTGAAGGAATGTCAACACATTTTAGTAGAATACATTTTCTTGACGTTACACAAAGGATTCTTAATTTGACATCGTTTCTATTGCTGGTTTCACATTGTTCCCACCCCACAATGTTTTATGTTGACAGTAGAATGTTAGTCTATTTCATAAAATGTGTACCCTTCCATTTATAGTGACTGTCGTTGACAGATGTAATCTCCCGCACAGCCTACATGGGCTACTATAGTATCATGTATGTCCGACACCTCGATTGAAATGAAGGTATAACAATCATCAATAAACACACACAGGCCAGTGAAATTCAAAATGGAGTTGTAACAGCACCTGATTTGATTCATACAGTACTACTATAGCCTACAAAGCACGTATTAATAGTAGTATGCATAAGCATGACCTGCACTAAAATACACCCTAGCCCATATCCATTTACAGTCACGAAATTATGTTGGGTTTTCCTATTAAATGCGTGACCCATTTTTCACCAATGGTGTTACAATACTGCATAGGACAACGTGCGTAAATAGTGACCGGCTGTGAGGAACATAATTTCTTTCGGGCTTTTTGGTTATACACTTATTATTATTATTATTATGATTTGGACAGAGACAACCCATACAATGTATGCCCCCCCCCCAACCTCTTATTTTAGCTACAGCCTATATTTACTGGTTTGAATGAAACAGGTGTGCATCCCTGGGAATTTTAGCGTGGACTGTTCCCAAGTGTCAGCGTATCTGAATGGAGCGGAGCCTATTGTTCCAGTCTGGCTGAACCACACCATTGCATTATAATAGAATAACACAGCTGTATTGATATGCTCCCATACACTGATTCATAACACCCTTACCAACATAAGAATAACATTTGCAAGTTGGCATATATCTAATGTCAGAGGTGCAGCCTGTACTGCATGGCAATCTATTAATGTGCTGTTGAGTCTTTCTTTGTTGATCGGCTCTTGTTGATGTGCGTTCCCTAAGGATTTATCCAAGGACTGAGATGGTTTCAATATAACCGACAGAATGTGTCTATTAAAAGGGAACAGAAGCCCAGTTCCTATTTCAGTCAGTTTTTATGGCTCACTGTCTGTCAATGGTTGATACTGTGTATCTACTTCCTGTTCTTACTGTGCAGAACATGGCTTGTTGGTTTAGGGACAGTACCGTACTAAGTGACGGACAGAGAAGGAAGTGGATCCAGCGCTGAGTTTATCACCTGGGTTTTCCCCTGACCGCACTCCACCTGTACCCCGCTCCCCCTCTCCCTCCATTGTCTTTGCACAGCAATGGAGGAGAGAAGATTAGATGGGACAGGCCAATAAAACCTTGTTTTCTGGAGAGCTGAGGACTCTGGGACTGCGGAGACAGACACTACCATCTCCTTTGGAGCTTTTTTTTTATCATCCTTTAACGGGGACCAAGAGACGACGTCAAGGTGATTCTTGGTCCATTCTTAGCCTGCATCTTAAATGGCATTCTATTCCCTATATAGTGCACTAATTTTGACCAGAGCTCTGTGCCTTAGACTATATGGAATAGGGTACCATTTGAGATAAACCCTGGCACATGCAAGCATTATTGCAATTGTTTATCACTGCCATATTACTGCAATTTTCTATGAACTAAGCCTCAATTTGGTGGCCAGGCTATATTTAGCAGAATTGTCGATTGATCTGAGGATTGTAGATCTATTCGCTGTAGAGTAGTTGGGGATGGGGTCTAAATATATCCCCACTTAGTGTTTGTTTTCGCTCCAAGGAACCGGGTAGACCTATGTCAGAATGAGGTGCACACACCTTTCTTTGTTTCAGATTAGTCTCTTTTGATTTTACCATCAGTCTCAAGTGAAAGTCCCAACTGATTTCCTCAATGGAGCAGCAGGACATGTTGAAACCAAAGTAACCATAATTCCACATAAGCATTGTACATGGGGCTTTTTAAATGTTTTTTTTAATAGAATGTGCCTGGGCGTGTGCAGCACATTACAATGCCCAGTGAAAGTCTACAAACCCCTTTTACACTGTCAGATTTCGCTGCCTTCCATTTAATCTAAAAAGGGATTCACTTAGATATGTTTTCCCTACAGATCTACACATTTTCAAAGTGAAAGAAAATTATTGAAACATTTCTAAATTATTAAAAGTGAATACTTGGTGGAGGCATCTGAAAATCCTGGGATATTCTACAGTGGGACAGTTATACATTTTGAATGCAAAAAGACACCAGAGACAAGGTTTGAATATTGCTGTCTAGCAATGATTCCCAACCAAATTTACTGAGCTTGAGGGCAATTCCACAGTAAAAAATGTTGAGACTCAGATTTTTCACTTTAAAATGTGTGTCAGGCAAAAACTATCAATTGCAAAGTTAAACAGACCATACAATGCTATGCACAAAGAATACTTTAACACTTTTCCACTGATGATGACACAAAAAGGGGTTAAAATGTCTTCACCCTCAGGTGCCTGTTGGAGGATTCTGATTTTCCCACATTCTTACAGTCTTATGGTGAAAGTTCTGAGACTCAGGATTACAATCCCCCCTCCTTTCTCTCCCCTCTTCCCCCCTGTTTCTCTCTTCTTTCTTTCTCCTTCCTCACCCTCTCCCATCTCTCCTACCCCCTTCCCGCCCTCTCAATCTCTCTGAATGTGGGAACTAGGAACAAATCACACAGTCACAGATCCTGATGTTCAAGCACTCTGGCTCCATATTAGGGGAAGGCGCTACTGGTTGCATTAGTTCCGTTGTTTACACACTGTGACAGGCTGCTAAGGGTGTGCTGTTCACAGTTTCCTCCTGGCAAAGAGCAGTCGTAGTCCCTTAAGAGGTTTCAACAGTCTCTCAGAACTCCTAAATGGCTTCCATCCCTCTTCTCCTCAAAACACTCATTGCTAATGATTGGTGCCAGCAGAGCACAATATTGTAGACCTTTCAGATATAAATATTTATTTATTTTATTTAACCTTTATTTAACTAGGCAAGTCAGTTAAGAACAAATTCTTATTTACAATGACGGCCTAACCCGGACGACGCTGGGCCAATTGTGTGGCGCCCTACAGGACTCCCAATCACGGCCAGTTGTGATACAGCCTCAAATCGAACCAAGGTCTGTAGTGAAGGATCTAGCACTGAGATGCGGTGTCTTAGACCGCTGTGCCACTTGAGAGCCCAAATACATTATGTAGAACAAACACGCTTCCCTTACATGTAAACAAAGGAATCACGTACGCTCTGTTTATGCCTACGCGGCCCAGGTGATGGCACTGAACAGGAGCATGGTTTTGTCCTGCTTCTCTACCCAATGCCCTTGCACAATCCCTCTCATTAATCTAAAGGGAATGGACTGGTGTAGGAAGAATGGTGGGAACCCTCCAACTAAGTATTGCACCAACCCAAAGTTTTTAAATCCATGACAAAGGAGTGTGCATGTACACACCCAGGGAGAAGGGTATAGAATCGCAATACAACCCCAATGGGGTCATGGAAGAGGTTGTTTGAGGCTGCTGAGTACATTCTGTACCGCAGACTGCTCCAGCACTTCAGGTTGAAGTCGAAAGGGAAGAAACTCCATCTTGATCCTTCACCATGGTCTCTCGTCTTCTAGTTACTTTTCAATAGATTTGTATGATACTGTGCTTGACTTTTGTCACAGGTCACTGAGCAATAATGCACTCAGGCTAAATTGTTTGAAGGCAAGTTTAGGGGTAAGAAAAATGTCCAGGACTTATCCATAGAGAGAAACCTTTTGAGGGACCAAACTTGTAACCATGGAAACTAGGTCAACCAATTATGATTTTTCAATACCGATACCGATTATTTGAGGACCAAAAAAGCCGATACTGATTAATTGGCCGATTAAATGTTTTTTTTTGTAATAATGACAATTACAACAATACTGAATGAACACTTATTTTAACTTAATATAATACATCAATAAAATCAATTTAGCCTCAAATAAATAATGAAACATGTTCAATTTGGTTTAAATAATGCAAAAACTAAGTGTTGGAGATGAAAGTAAAAGTGCAATATGTGCCATGTAAGAAAGCTAACGTTTAAGTTCTTTGCTCAGAACATGAGAACATATGAAAGCTGGTGGTTCCTTTTAACATGAGTCTTCAATATTCTCAGGTAAGAAGTTTTAGGTTGTAGTTATTATAGGAATTATAGGACTATTTCCCTCTATACCATTTTGTATTTCATTAACCTTTGACTATTGGATGTTCTTATAGGCACTTTATTATTGCCAGTGTAACAGTATAGCTTCCGTCCCTCTCCTCGCTCCTCCTTGGGCTCGAACCAGAAACACAACGACAACAGCCACCCCCGAAGCAGCATTACCCATGCAGAGCAAGGGAAACAACCACAGCCTCAGAGCGAGTGACGTTTGAAACGCTATTAGCACGCGCTAACTAGCCAGCCATTTCACTTCGGTTACACCAGCCTCATCTTGGGAGTTGATAGGCTTGAAGTCATAAACAGGGCAATGCTTGACGCACAACGAAGAGCTGCTGGCAAAACACACGAAAATGGTGTTTGAATGAATGTTTACGCGCCTGCTTCTGCCTACCACTGCTCAGTCAGATACTTAGATACATGTATCAGTCAGATACAAGTATCAGTCAGATTATACGCAATGCAGGACACGCAAGATAATATCTAGTAATATCATTAACCATGTGTAGTTAACTAGTGTTTATGATTGATTGATTGTTTTTTATAAGATAAGTTTAATGCTAGCTAGCAACTTACCTTGGCTTACTGCATTCGCGTAACAGGCAGTTTCCTGTTGGAGTGAAACAAGAGGCAGGTCGTTATTGAGTTGGACTAGTTAACTGTAAGGTTGCAAGATTGGATCCCCGAGCTGATAAGGTGAAAATCTGTCATTCTGCCCCTGAAGGAGGCAGTTAACCCACCGTTCCTAGGACGTCATTGAAATTAAAATATGTTCTTAACTGACTTGCCTAGTTAAATAAAGGATAAATAAAAGGTAAATAAATAAAAATCTGCAAAATCAGTGTCCAAAAATACAGATTTCCGATTGTTATGGAAACTTGAAATCGGCCCTAATTAATCGGCCATTCCGATTAATCGGTCGACCTCTAATGGAAACCCATCGTTTTCTGATCAGTAGCATGGGCCAAAGGTTCATTGGAGTGTTCTTTGAATTAGGCCATGCAAAAGGAATTAGGGTTGTAGGGTTTTCTATATAAAATAAGTTGCATGCTGTGCTAATGTAGAAGCCACGCTGGTATTCTGTACCACACTCCCACCAGCACTGCTCTCCAAACTAATTGTCAGCAGAAGGTCTACTGCAGAGGAGGCTGGCGGGAGTGGCTATAGGAGGATGGGCTCATTGGAATGGCTGGGATGGCATCAATGGAACGGTATCAAACACATCAAACATATGGAAACCACATGTTGGACTTCCATTTATTACATTCTAGCCATTACAATGAGCCCATGCTCCTATAGCCCCCCCACCAGCCTCCACTGCCCTACTGGTATACTTCTAAAACATCAGGACAGGAGCTTTTTCAAACGCAAAAAAAAACTGAAATTGAGCATTCCCCTGTTTCAAAAAGTTTTCTCCCATTTTTGTTCTGAACGTAATGAACCAGGTCAGGCGATGTCACTGTTTGAGCTAGCTACATTTCCACCGTTCTAGGACATTGGTACAGGATTTTGGCCCTGAATGTTTTGTCCAAATCCAGACCTGTACACAAGCTAGCTAAGCTAGTTTACACTAATTAGTCCATTGGTACAGGCTTTTGCCCTGGGTGCTGTTTGGTCCAGGGCCCGCGCAATGCGCCAAGCTATCTTAACTAGTTAGCTACCACTATGCTAAGCTATTACATTGGTACAGCCTTTTGACCCCAGCTGATGGTATTTTGTCCAGGGCCAGATATGTGTACAATATTTGTCCTTTTTGTCCCTCTGGTCCCATAATAACATTGACTTACAGCAGGAAGACCAGTCAGTACTAATATAATATAGCCCAGGCTCTGGCCAGCCTCATCGAACACCCACTAACATTGAGCAGTCATCTACCCCCCCCAGGTCTCTCTCTGTATGACTAAGCAGCATGAAACTGAGGGAGACGTTAACCCCTTCACTGGGCTGGCTTTCATTCTGGCTCTGGATGAATCAAAGACACTCACTCACACACATACAGTAGGCATGAACGCTAGGGCCGGGACGATACCAGTATCTCCATACGCGTTAGTATTTTTATTTCTTTGAACCTTTATTTAACTAGGCAAGTCAGAACAAATTATTATTTACAATGACGGTTTACCAGAAGGGAAAGGACCTCCTGTGGGGACAGGAGCTGGGATTAAAAATAAAATATAGGACAAAAACACACATCACGACAAGAGAGACAACACACCACTACATAGAGACCTAAGATGACAACATAGCATGGCAGCAACACAACATGACAACGACATGGTAGCAACACAACATAGCAGCAGCACAACATGGTAGCAGCACAAAACATGGTACAAACATTATTGGGCACAGACAACAGCACAAAGGGCAAGAAGGTAGAGCCAAAAATATATCACGCGAAGCAGCCACAACTGTCAGTAACCGTGTCCATGATTGAGTCTTGGAATGAAGAGATTGAGATGAAACTGTCCAGTTTGAGTGTTTGTTGCAGCTCGTTCCAGTCGCTAGCTGCAGCGAACTGAAAAGACGAGCGACCCAGGGATGTGTATGCTTTGAGGACCTTTAACAGAATGTGACTGGCAGAATGGGTGTATGTGGAGGATGAGGGCTGCAGTAGATATCTCAGATAGTGGGGAGTGAGGCCTAAGGATTTTATAAATAAGCATCAACCAGTGGGTCTTTTTTTTATATATATATATTTTTTACCTTTATTTAACTAGGCAAGTCAGTTAAGAACAAATTCTTATTTTCAATGACGGCCTAGGAACAGTGGGTTAACTGCCTGTTCAGGGGCAGAACGACAGATTTGTACCTTGTCAGCTCGGGGATTTGAACTTGCAACCTTCTGGTTGCGACGGGTATACAGAGATGACCAGTTTACAGAGGAACATAGAGTGCAGTGATGTGTCCTATAAGGAGCACTGGTGGCAAATCTGATGGCCGAATTGTAAAGAGCATCTAGCCGCTCGAGAGCACCCTTACCTGCCGATCTATAAATTACGTCTGCGTAATCTAGCATGGGTAGGATGGTCATCAGAATCAGGGTTAGTTTGGCAGCTGTGGTGAATGGGGAGCGATTATGATAGAGGAAACCAAATCTAGATTTAACTTTAGCCTGCATCTTGATATGTGCTGAGAGAAGGACAGTGTACTGTCTAGCCATACTCCCAAGTACTTGTATGAGGTGTCTACCTCAATCTCTAAACCCATAGAGGTAGTAATCACACCTGTGGGTAGAGGAGCATTCTTCTAACCAAACCACAGGATCGTTGTTTTGGAGATGTTCAGAACAAGGTCAAGGGCAGAGAAATCTTTGTTGTAGAGCGTTTAACACCAAATCCGCCTCGGCGCCAGCAGAGTTGAAGACAGAATCATGGCAAGGAAACAAAATACAAAACGGATTTAACTTCTTTAGGAAATCAGCTCTAATGTTGGAAATAAGCATCATTATGTTGTCATCCGGAGTTAAATATATTTATTTTCCAAGCTATAGCACCCAATATTTACACACAGCAGGTTTTTAAAGGACCATAGAGTTTTGCTTGCTTCGTGGTTTCATTTTTGCCATGGAAAAAATATTGCGATACTGGTATCGTCCCGGCCCTAATGTGCACACACACACACACACACACACACACACACACACACACACACACACACACACACACACACACACACACACACACACACACACACACACACACACACACACACACACACACACACACACACACACACACACACACACACACACACACACACACACACACACACACACACACTCACGCACACTCCCTTCCACATATACAGATGCACACAACAGATTTACATACACACTACTGAGTTGCACCCCCATTTTCCCTCAGAACAGCTTCCATTCTCCGGGACATAGACTCTACAAGTTGTTGAAAGCTTTCCACAGCGATGCTGGCGCATGTTGTCTCCAATGCTTCCCACTGTTGTATCAAGTTGGCTGGATGTCCTTTGGTTGGTGGACCATTCTTGATACACACAGAAAACTGTTGAGCATGAAAAACCCAGCAGCGTTGCAGTTCTTGACACACTCAAACCGGTGTGCCTGGCACCTATTACCATACCCCATTCAAAAGCACTTTTGTCTTACCCATTCACCCTAAGAATGGCACACACACACAATCCATGTCTCAAGGCTTAAAAATCCTTTTTTAACCTGTATCCTCCCCTTCATCTACACTGATTGAAGTGAATTTAACAGATGACATCAATCAGAGATTATAGCTTTCAGCTGGATTGACCTGGTCAGTTTACTTCCTAATGTTTTGAACACTCAGTGGTGTATTTAAACCCCCAAAGCACAACACCTGACTGTGTCGAGGTCTTTTCACACTCATGGACAATGCAGCAACTGTACACACCAGACACAACCTCACCCCCAGATGCTGCAGCAACACTCCCACATACTGTACACACCAGACACAACCTCACCCCCAGATGCTGCAGCAACACTCCCACATACTGTACACACCAGACACAACCTCACCCCCAGATGCTGCAGCAACACTCCCACATACTGTACACACCAGACACAACCTCACCCCCAGATGCTGCAGCAACACTCCCACATACTGTACACACCAGACACAACCTCACCCCCAGATGCTGCAGCAACACTCCCACATACTGTACACACCAGACACAACCTCACCCCCAGATGCTGCAGCAACACTCCCACATACTGTACACACCAGACACAACCTCACCCCCAGATGCTGCAGCAACACTCCCACATACTGTACACACCAGACACAACCTCACCCCCAGATGCTGCAGCAACACTCCCACATACCGTACACACCAGACACAACCTCACCCCCAGATGCTGCAGCAACACTCCCACATACTGTACACACCAGACACAATCTCACCCCCAGATGCTGCAGCAACACTCCCACATATTGTACACACCAGACACAACCTCACCCCCAGATGCTGCAGCAACACTCCCACATACTGTACACACCAGACACAACCTCACCCCCAGATGCTGCAGCAACACTCCCACATACTGTACACACCAGAAACAACCTCACCCCCAGATGCTGCAGCAACACTCCCACATACTGTACACACCAGACACAACCTCACCCCCAGATGCTGCAGCAACACTCCCACATACTGTACACACCAGACTCAACTCCAGATGCTACAGCACCTACCTTCTCTAGTCCTTTTTCAGCTATTCCTAGTTCCCCTGCTCCTTCCCCACCCACTGTTAGTCACACTCGGCCCTGTCTGTCTGTCAACACACACAAACGTTATGTTCTTCTATCCTCGTGGGGACCTGAAATGTATTTCAATTCAAAATGACCCCAACGCCAACTCCTAATCCTAACCCCTTAACCCTAATTATAAACCTGACCCTAATTACAACCCTTAAACCTAACCCCTAAGCTTAAAATAGCCTTTGTACTCATGGAGAATCTTTCTTGTATTACTACCCTTGTGAGGTAATTTGGGGATTTTAGGTCCACGCAAGGATAGAAGAAGCAACCCCCCCCCCCCCCCCACACACACACACACACACACACAGTCACAGTGAGTATGTTGGAAACGAGATGTGAGAGACACGGGGTGTGTGTGTGTCAGAGCTTCTGTTCTCAGGGACAGACGAACAGCTGCTCACACACACACTAACTGCCACACACAACGGAACAAGCCGTGTGTGTGCGGGTGTATCATCTAGCTTGTAATAGGTTTCCATTGTGACTCATTCTGTTGTACAGAGGGAAGAATTTAACTGGTGTTTGTGTCCATGATTGTAACAGTGTCTGTAAGAATAGGATTCAATTTGAAATATAGGGGTGATAAACCAAATACTGTACAATTACCGACGATGATAAAATTATTGTTGTCAATGTCGGCCAGGGCCAAAGTTTCCGCTCAGAGCTGTCATAAACTGTGTCTTATATTGTGTACATTGTAGATCTGTATTTATTTAACACCAGGTTGAATCAACATATTATATGACCTTGAATCTACAAACACCCGTCGCTGTCTGTTGACTTTTTCAAGGTGTCCTTTTAGAGTATTTGCCTTGTAAGCGGCTCCAGCAACTGAAACTGGAAGATCTCCAGGGAAACTCAATGAATGGCCCCTGAATAGAGACTCAATAGCAGGGTCATGTTCATAAGGTCACGTTTTTAAAATGTTTTGCAATGGAAAATGTGTGCTTCCATTTGGTTCCTAATGAACACCACCCTGCTGAATGATTCTATTGTTGCAGGGAAAGGGATGATATAGAACCAGACCTGGGTTCAAATACTATTTCAAACAACAATTACTTTCACGTTATAATTTTTTTATTTATAAATATTTTAATGTATTTGGAAATACACTTGGAATGTATTTTAAAATTCACTGACCCAAATACACTCCCATGTATTTAACCCATGTATTTCAAAATAGTATTTTAAATACAATTTGGGAGACTATTTGTTTTTTGTTTTACAAATAACAATTTAAATACTAAAATAAAAGTACTTATTTTGGGCTGTGTATTTGAAAATACTCAAAAAACACAGAAAAAACTATTTAAAATACCAGATACTCAAATACACATCAGGAAGAGATGGGTCTCTCCAACACCAGCTCGTGCTTGAGTGCATTCAATTCAGAGTTTGTATAGAATTGAATTGAGTGATTGTATTGAATCAAACAGGACTGAACTGCATTGAGCCAGATTGAAATGAATTCATTTGAGATTTTAATATTTTTCTCAGGCCTGCTGATGGGGGCGGGCAAGAGCAAGCCCAAGGAGCCAGGCCAGCGCTCACTGAGTCTCGATGGCACCATTGGCACGGGCTCGGACAGTGGGCACCACCACCACCTCAACTCGACCCAGCAGACCCAGACCCCCAACAGGAGTCCCGCCGTAGGGGGCAGCAGACATGGCCACCACCCCGGGAATGCTCCCACCAACACCCCTGAGCTGGCGCTGTTCGGTGGAGTAGACCACGCGGGTGGTATCACCTCCCCTCACAGAGGACCACTGGCAGGTAGGTGGAGCAGGAAGTTCTTAGGCTGCATTCAGCAGGGGAAACGTTGTGGAACATTTAGATGGGCTGCTTTCAGCAGGGGAAAATGTTTGGAACTTTCAGCTGGGCTGCGATTAGCATGGCAAAGCATTGTAGAATGTTCAGATGGAAATATGTTATGTAAAACAAACATGTTATTGTTCCACATTTCTTTGAATTACTTTTCAATAATAATTTTGGATACATATTACAAGTGTATGCCACAAATACATCCCCCCCCAAAGTACAGTACCTTTCTATTGATTTTGTTTGAGGAGATCCAAAATGTCATTATTCATTCCGGCTAAGGGCTGTTCTTTATGCACGACGTAACGCGGAGTGCCTGGATGCATTCCAGGTGACTACCACATGGAGCTGGTTAAGAGAATGCCAAGAGTGTGCAAAGCTGTCATTAAGGCAAAGGGTGTTTTCTTTGAAGAATCTCAAAAATAAAATACATTTGGATTTGTTTTTGGTTACATGATTCCATGCAGTGGCAAAATAAATTGTGAACCCTTTGGAAATACCTGGATTTCTGCATAACTTGGTCATAAAATTTGATCTGATCTTCATCTAGGTCACAACAATAGACACAGAGTCTGCTTAAACTAATAACACACAAACAATTATACGTTTGTCTTTATTGAACACACCGTGTAAACATTCACACTTGGGATGCAAAAAGTATGTGAACCCTTGGATTTATTTACTGGTTGACCCTCCTTTGGCAGCAATAATCTCAACCAAATGTTTTCTATAGTTGCGGATCAGACCTGCACAACGGTCAGGAGGAATTTGACCATTCCTCTTTGACAAAACTGTTTTAGTTCAGCAATATTCTTGGGATGTCTGGTGTGAACTGCTCTCTTGAGGTCATGCCACAGCATCTCAAATCGTGGTGAGGTTAGGACTCTGACTGGGCCACTCCAGAAGGTCAGGACTCTGACTGGGCCACTCCAGAAGGTGTATTTTCTTCTGTTAAAGCCATTCTGTTGTTGATTTACTTCTGTGTTTTGGGTCGTTGTTCTGTTGCATCCCCCAACTTCTGTTGAGCTGCAATTGGTGGACAGATAGCCTTACATTCTCCTGAAAAATGTCTCGCTAAACTTGGGAATGAACTTTTCTGTCGCTGATAGCAAGCTGTCCAGGCCCTGAAGCAGCCCCAGAAAAAGCATCCCTAAACCATGATGCTCCCTCCACCATATTTTACAGTTGGGATGAGGTTTTGATCTTGGTGTGCTGTGCCTTTTTTTTCCCTCCACAGTGTTTTCCCTCCATAGTGTTGTGTGTTCCTTCCAAACAACTCAACTGTAGTTTCATCTGTCCACAGAATATTTTGCCAGTAGCACTGTGGAACATACAGGTCCACTTTTGCAAACTTCAGACGTGCAGCTGTCATGTTTGTCATTTATTGTCATGTCTTGTCCCTGTGCTCCCCATGCTATTCGTTTCCCTCTGCTGGTCTTGTTTGGTTCTATCCCTCTCTCTCCCCCTCCCTCTCTCACTCTCTCGCTCTCTCTTCCCCTCTGTCGTTCCGTTCCTGCTCCCAGCTGTTCCTATTCCCCTAATCATCATTTAGTCTTCCCACACCTGTTCCCGATCCTTTCCCCTGATTAGACTCCCTATTTATTCCTTTGTGATCCGTTCCTGTTCCGTCGGTTCCTTGTTTTGTATTCACCATGCTGTGATTGCGTTTCGCCCTGTCCTGTCGTGTTTTTTGCCGTGATTGTGTATCACCCTGTCCTGTCGTGTTTTGTGCCTTCATCAGACGCTGCGTGTGAGCAGGTGTCTCAGTCGACTACGGCCTGCGAGCGACCTGCAGTCTGTGGCCGCTTCTCCAGTTGTTTTCCCCTCTACAAATCTAGAGGATTTCAGTTGTTCCGTTTTGAACATTAATAAACTCTGTTTCTGTTAAGTCGCGTTTGGGTCCTCTTTCACCTGCATGACAGAAGGAACCGACCAAGGAATGGACCCAGCGACTTCAGACGCTCGTTACACTGCCGTCGAGATCCAAGGAGCCATGCTCGGCAGACACGAGCAGGAATTGTCTGCTGCTCGCCATGCCGTGGAGAACCTGGCCGCTCAGGTTTCCGACCTCTCTGGACAGTTCCAGAGTCTACGTCTCGTGCCACCTGTTACTCCCTGGCCTGCCGAGCCTCCAGAACCCAGGGTTAATAACCCACCTTGCTACTCCGGGCAGCCCACTGAGTGCCGCTCCTTTCTCACGCAGTGTGAGATTGTGTTCTCTCTCCAACCCCACACATACTCTAGAGAGAGAGCTCGGGTTGCTTACGTCATTTCACTCCTTACTGGCCGGGCTCGAGAATGGGGCACAGCTATCTGGGAGGCAAGGGCTGATTGCTCTAACAGATTCCAGAACTTTAAAGAGGAGATGATTCGGGTTTTTGACCGTTCAGTTTTTGGTGGGGAGGCTTCTAGGGCCCTGGCTTCCTTATGCCAAGGTGAACGGTCCATAACGGATTATTCCATTGAGTTTCGCACTCTTGCTGCCTCTAGTGAGTGGAACGAGCCGGCGCTGCTCGCTCGTTTTCTGGAGGGACTCCACGCAGTGGTTAAGGATGAGATTCTCTCCCGGGAGGTTCCATCAGATGTGGATTCTTTGATTGCTCTCGCCATCCGCATAGAACGACGGGTAGATCTTCGTCACCGGGCTCGTGGAAGAGAGCTCGCATCAACGGTGTTTCCCTGCTCCGCATCGCAACCATCTCCCTCCTCTGGCTTTGAGACTGAGCCCATGCAGCTGGGAGGGATTGCATCTCGAATAAGGAGAGGGAACGGAGGATCACCAACCGCCTGTGCCTCTATTGCGGAGTTGCTGGACATTTTGTTTATTCATGTCCAGTAAGAGGCCAGAGTCCATCAGTAAGCGGAGGGCTACTGGTGAGCGCTACTACTCAGGTCCCTTCATCTAGATCTTGTACTACTATGTCGGTCCATCTACGCTGGACCGGTTCGGGTGCTACATGCAGTGCTTTGATTGACTCTGGGGCTGAGGGTTGTTTCATGGACGAAGCATGGGTTCGGAAACATAACATTCCTTTCAGACCGTTAGACAGGCCTACGCCCATGTTTGCCTTAGATGGTAGTCATCTTCCCAGTATCAAATTTGAGACACTACCTTTAACTCTCACAGTATCTGGTAACCACAGTGAGACTATTTCTTTTTGATTTTCCATTCACCGTTTACACCTGTTGTTTTGGGTCATCCCTGGCTAGTATGTCATAATCCTTCTATTAATTGGTCTAGTAATTCTATCCTATCCTGGAACGTTTCTTGTCATGTGAAGTGTTTAATGTCTGCCATCCCTCCCGTTTCTTCTCTCCCTACTTCTCAGGAGGAACCTGGCGATTTGACAGGAGTGCCGGAGGAATATCATGATCTGCGCACGGTCTTCAGTCGGTCCCGAGCCAACTCCCTTCCTCCTCACCGGTCGTATGATTGTAGTATTGATCTCCTTCCAGGGACCACGCCTCCTCGAGGTAGACTATACTCTCTGTCGGCTCCCGAACGTAAGGCTCTCGAGGATTATTTGTCTGTGTCTCTTGACGCCGGTACCATAGTGCCTTCTTCTTCTCCGGCCGGGGCGGGGTTCTTTTTGTTAAGAAGAAGGACGGTACTCTGCGCCCTGCGTGGATTATCGAGGGCTGAATGACATAACGGTTAAGAATCGTTATCCGCTTCCCCTTATGTCATCAGCCTTCGAGATTCTGCAGGGAGCCAGGTGCTTTACTAAGTTGGACCTTCGTAACGCTTACCATCTCGTGCGCAAGTGGAAAACGGCGTTTAACACTCCGTTAGGGCATTTTGAGTACCGGGTTCTGCCGTTCGGTCTCGCCAATGCGCCAGCTGTTTTTCAGGCATTAGTTAATGATGTTCTGAGAGACATGCTGAACATTTTTGTTTTTGTCTATCTTGACGATATCCTGATTTTTTCTCCGTCACTCGAGATTCATGTTCAGCACGTTCGACGTGTTCTACAGCGCCTTTTAGAGAATTGTCTCTACGTAAAGGCTGAGAAGTGCTCTTTTCATGTCTCCTCCGTTACTTTTCTCGGTTCCGTTATTTCCGCTGAAGGCATTCAGATGGATTCCGCTAAGGTCCAAGCTGTCAGTGATTGGCCCGTTCAAGGTCACGTGTCGAGTTGCAGCGCTTTTTAGGTTTCGCTAATTTCTATCGGCGTTTCATTCGTAATTTCGGTCAAGTTGCTGCCCCTCTCACAGCTCTTACTTCTGTCAAGACGTGTTTTAAGTGGTCCGGTTCCGCCCAGGGAGCTTTTGATCTTCTAAAAGAACGTTTTACGTCCGCTCCTATCCTCGTTACTCCTGACGTCACTAGACAATTCATTGTCGAGGTTGACGCTTCAGAGGTAGGCGTGGGAGCCATTCTATCCCAGCGCTTCCAGTCTGACGATAAGGTTCATCCGTGCGCTTATTTTTCTCATCGCCTGTCGCCATCTGAGCGCAACTATGATGTGGGTAACCGTGAACTGCTCGCCATCCGCTTAGCCCTAGGCGAATGGCGACAGTGGTTGGAGGGGGCGACCGTTCCTTTTGTCGTTTGGACAGACCATAAGAACCTTGACGCATCCGTTCTGCCAAA
Source organism: Oncorhynchus gorbuscha (assembly GCF_021184085.1). Classification (NCBI taxonomy): domain Eukaryota; kingdom Metazoa; phylum Chordata; class Actinopteri; order Salmoniformes; family Salmonidae; genus Oncorhynchus; species Oncorhynchus gorbuscha. Next base: position 13,096,772 of record NC_060175.1, on the reverse strand, counting down.
CGACTTAATGCCCGTCAAGCTCGTTGGGCGTTGTTTTTCGCTCGTTTCGAGTTTGTGATTTCTTACCGTCCGGGTAGCAAGAACACCAAGCCTGATGCCTTATCCCGTCTGTTTAGTTCTTCTGTGGCTTCTACTGATCCCGAGGGGATTCTTCCTTATGGGCGTGTTGTCGGGTTGACAGTCTGGGGAATTGAAAGACAGGTTAAGCAAGCACTCACGCACACTGCGTCGCGCGCGCTTGTCCTAGTAACCTCCTTTTCGTTCCTGTTTCCACTCGTCTGGCTGTTCTTCAGTGGGCTCACTCTGCCAAGTTAGCTGGTCATCCCGGTGTTCGAGGCACTCTTGCGTCTATTCGCCAGCGCTTTTGGTGGCCGACTCAGGAGCGTGACACGCGCCGTTTCGTGGCTGCGTGTTCAGACTGCGCGCAGAAGAAGTCTGGTAATTTTTTTCTGCTTCTGCTCCTGGTCTTGCTGGGTCTCAGTCTGTTCCCTGCCATCGCATCTCTCCTGTTCTTGTCCCTGCCCTTGCTGTGTCTCAGTCTGTCCCTAGTTCTCATTTTTTTTTTAGAGTAGTACCCTAGTTTCCCTTTTTATCGTTTTTCGTTACGGTCCTGAGGAGAGGAGTTGGGTTCTTTCTCGGGACGTGCTGGACCGTTTGATCTATGATTTCCTCCGTTGCCGCCAGTGTTCCTCCTCGAGAGCGCCAGGAGGCGCTCGGTGAGTGGGGGGGTACTGTCATGTTTGTCATTTATTGTCATGTCTTGTCCCTGTGCTCCCCATGCTATTCGTTTCCCTCTGCTGGTCTTGTTTGGTTCTATCCCTCTCTCTCCCCCTCCCTCTCTCACTCTCTCGCTCTCTCTTCCCTCTGTCGTTCCGTTCCTGCTCCCAGCTGTTCCTATTCCCCTAATCATCATTTAGTCTTCCCACACCTGTTCCCGATCCTTTCCCCTGATTAGACTCCCTATTTATTCCTTTGTGATCCGTTCCTGTTCCGTCGGTTCCTTGTTTTGTATTCACCATGCTGTGATTGCGTTTCGCCCTGTCCTGTCGTGTTTTTTTGCCGTGATTGTGTATCACCCTGTCCTGTCGTGTTTTGTGCCTTCATCAGACGCTGCGTGTGAGCAGGTGTCTCAGTCGACTACGGCCTGCGCCTACCCGAAGCGACCTGCAGTCTGTGGCCGCTTCTCCAGTTGTTTTCCCCCTCTACAAATCTAGAGGATTTCAGTTGTTCCGTTTTGAACATTAATAAACTCTGTTTCTGTTAAGTCGCGTTTGGGTCCTCTTTCACCTGCATGACAGCAGCAATGTTTTGTTTGTGGCTTTGTCCATGGTGTCCTCCCATGAACACCATTCTTGTTTAGTGTTTTACGTATCATTGATTCGTCAGAGATGTGAGCATGTTCCAGAGACTTCTTTTAAGTCTTTAGCTGACACTCTAGGATTCTTCTTAACCTCCATTGACCATTGAGCACTCCTAGGGAGAGTAGCAACAGTGCTATACTTAATCCATTTATAGACAATTTTTCTTACCGTGGACTGATGTACATCAAGGCTTTTAGAGATACTTTTGTAGCCCTTTACAGCTTTATGCAAGTCAACAATTCTTAATCTTAGGTCTTCTGAGATCTCTTTTGTTTGAGGGATGGTTCACATCAGGCAATGCTCCTTGTGAATAACAAACTCACATTTTGTGAGTTTTGTTTTAAAGGGCAAGGCAGCTCTAACCAACATCCCCAATCTCGTCGTATGTTTGTCTATTGTTGTGACTTCGATGAAGATCAGATAAAATTTGATGACCAATTTATGCAGAAATCCAGGTAATTCCAAAGGGTTCACATACTGTTTCTTGCCACTGTATGTCGTGAGGAGAACACACTGGAGTCATTTAGCCTTTGGTTGGAGTGGGAAATGTATACTGTAGGTAGAGCAAAACACCAGTCTCAACGTCAACAGTGAAGAGGCGACTCCGGGATGCTGGCCTTCTGGGCAGAGTTGCAAAAAAAGCCATATCTCAGCCTGACCAATAAAAATAAAATATTAAGTTGGGCAAAAGAAAACAGACACTGGACAGAGGAACTCTGCCTAGAAGGCCAGCATCCCGGAATCGCCTCTTGACCGTTGACATTGAGACTGATGTTTTGTGGGTACTATTTCATTAAGCTGCCATCTGAGGACTTGTGAGGCGTCTGTTTCTAGACACTCTAATGTACTTGTCCTCTTGCTCAGTTGTGCACTGGGGCCTCCCACTCTTTCTATTCTGGTTAGAGCCAGTTTGCTCTGTTCTGTGAAGGGAGTAGTACACAGCGTTGTACGAGATCTTCTGTTTCTTGGCAATTTCTCACATGGAATAGCCTTCATTTCTCAAAACAAGAATAGACTAACATGTTTCAGGAGAAAGGTCATTGTTTCTTGCCATTTTAAGCCTGTAATCGAACCCACAAATGCTGATGCTCCAGATACTCAAATAGTCTAAAGAAGGACAGTTTTATTGCGTCTTTAACAGAACAACAGTTTTCAGCTGTGCTAACATAATTGCAAAAGGGTTTTCTAATGATCAAATAGCCTTTTAAAATGATGAACTTGGATTAGCTAACACAACGTGCCATTGGAATACAGGAGTGATGGTTGCTGATAATGGGCCGCTGTATCCCTATGTAGATATTCCATTTTAAAAATCTGCCGTTTCCAGCTACAATAGTGATTAACAATGTCTACACCATAATTTCTGATCAATTTTATATTATTTTAATGGACAAAAAATTTGCTTTTCTTTCAAAAATAAGGACATTTCGAAGTGACCCCAAACTTTTGAATGGTAGTGTGTGTGTATATATATAACAAAAATATAAATACATGTAGTGTTGGTCCCATGTTTCATGAGCTGAAATGAAAGATCCTAGAAATTTTCCATATGCACATAAAGCTTATTTCTCTCAAATGTTTGACACAAATTTGTTTACATCCCTGATAGTGAACAAAGATAATCTGACGGGTGTGTCATATCAAGAAGCTGATTAAACAGCATGATCATTACACAGGTGCACCTTGTGCAGGGGACAATAAAGGGCCAATCTAAAATGTGCAGTTTTGTCACACAACACAATGCCACAGATGTCTGAAGTTTTGAGCAAGCTTGCAATTGGCATGCTGTTTGCAGGAATGTCCACCAGAGCTGTTGTCAGATAGTTAAATGTTTATTTCTCTACCATAAGCCTCCTCTAAAGTCGTTTTAGAGAATTTAGCAGTACATCCAACCGGCTTCGCAACTGCAGACCACGTGTAACCACGTCAGCCCAGGTTCTCCAAATCTGGCTTCTTCACCTACGGGATCACCTGAGACCAGCCACCCGGACAGTTGAAGAAAACTGTGGGTTTGCACAACCGAAGAATTTCCCTGAGATGGTCAGAAACCCATATGTTTGCTGATAACAACATTGTGAACAGAGTGCCCCATGGTGGGGTTATGGAATGGGCAGGCATAAGCTATGAGCAACGAACACAATTGCATTTTATCGATGGCAATTTGAATACACAGAAATACTGTGACGAGATTTTGAGGCCCATTGTCGTGCCATTCATCTGCCGCCATCACCTCATGTTTCAGCATGATAATACACAACCCCATGTGGCAAGGATCTTTACACAATTCCTGGTAGTTAAAAATGTCCCAGTTCTTCCAGGGCCTGTAGGACCAGACATGTCACCCAATGAGCCTGTTTGGGATGCTCTGGATTGACGTATCCGACAGCGTGTTCCAGGTCCTGGCAACATCCAGCAACCTTGCACTTCCGTTGAAGAGGAGTGGGACAACATTCCAGAGGCCACAATCAACAGCCTGATCAACTCTGCGAAGGAGATGTGTCGCACTGCATGAGGCAAAAGGTGATCACACCAGGTACTGACTGGTTTTCTGAAGGTGGTCACACCAGGTACTGACTGGTTTTCTGAAGGTGGTCACACTTGATACTGACTGGTTTTCTGATCCACGCCTAAACTTAAAAAAGGTTATCTGTGACCAATAGATGCATATCTGTATTCCCAGTTATGTGAAATCCATAGATTAGGGCCTAGTGGATTTATTTCAATTGACTGATTTCCTTATGAACTGAAACTCAGTAAAATCATTGAAATTGTTTCATGTTGATTTTATATTTTTGTTCAGTGTAAATCACACAGCTGACCAAATTACACAGTATTTTAGTTCTGGGTTAACCACGATTATAAATAGCCAGGTTGTTCAGCTATATATGTACAAGCCACAGGAGGTTGGTGGCACCTTAATTGGGGAGAACGGGCTCGTGGTAATGACTGGAGCAGAATAGGTGGAACGGTATCCATGTGTTTGATGCCCTTCCATTTCCCCCGTTTCAGCTATTTATTACGAGCCGTCTCCCCCTCAGCCCCCACTGGTACAAGCCTAGGAGGAGAACCCCAGGACCTCAACAAGGTCACGATAGGACACAACACAGTGGTCCTACTGATGATTGTTATTTTTTTACCTTTATTTAACTAGGCAAGTCAGTTAAGAACAAATTCTTATTTTCAATGACGGCCTAGGAACAGTGGGTTAACTGCCTGTTCAGGGGCAGAACGACAGAGTTGTACTTTGTCAGCTCGGGAATTTGAACTTGCAACCTTCCGGTTACTAGTCCAACGCTCTAACCACTAGGCTACCCTGCCGCCCCAATATAGTTAGCTAGCCAGGCAGTTAACTGCAGTGCCCAACCACCTGAATATCAGCTATGATTCCCAATATGTGAATGTTTGTTTGTTTTAGCTACTATCACAATGCTGATTGCCTATGATGGTAAAGCTTTCCATTTGGCTATTACCGTTAAGTGTATATCGTCTGTCTTGCTTAAAATGTAAGTAATTGACACAAACAGCCATGTGATCACATTCAAACATGTTCTCATGTGGCAACTGCATTCTGATGGCGACAGAGCAAGGAAGCAAGTGCTGCAAAAGTTCTGCAGTCTGCAACAACTACAAGGAGGGGATTCAGGGGTTTATCACCGAGCACCTGGGATTTGTGGCTAACTGCCTGATTCTCTATGTCCAGTCGTCTGTGGCTAAGTTGGTAGAGAATGGCTCTTGCAATGCCTGGAGAGTGGCTTTGACTCCCAGGGCCACCTATACATAACAAATGTATGAACACATGACTTTAGGTTGCTTTGGATAAAAAAAGTCTCTGCTAAAATTACAGTCATATTATTTTAATACCAGTTTTTGAGTTGGTGCACTATGACGAGAAGTTGAAGTAACTATAAACTAGTACGCTGTCAGCAATCAGTGAACACATTTTATTTCCCCTAGCTTTATGCTATAGTTGCAATATAGTATGCTTTCTGGACCGACGTGTGTTTTATTCTCTTTCAGCACCTTCTAGTGTACTGGCGGATTGTGTAGACTACTTCCTTTGGCGCAGGTTAGGAAGAAGAAACGGGGGTACCTTTCCCTCAAAAACCATTAAATTTATTCCATTCCTATGAGCCTGTCCTCCTATAGCTCATCCCACCAGCCTCTGCTAGTGTATTTGCAGCATCTGTTGACAGTGACTATTGAATTACAATAAATATAATGTACTAAGTTAGATTTTTGTGAAGACTGAAAAACATGATGGGAATGGTATGATCATGGAAAAACCTTCTTTAAGGCTACATCTGCTTGGAGTGCCAAGCCCGTGTCCAGGGAGTGCCAAGCCCGTGTCCAGGGAGTGCCAAGCCCGTGTCCAGGGAGTGCCAAGCCCGTCTCCAGGGAGTGCCAAGCCCGTGTCCAGGGAGTGCCAAGCCCGTGTCCAGGGAGTGCCAAGCCCGTCTCCAGGTAGTGCCAAGCCCATCTCCAGGGAGTGCCAAGCCCGTCTCCAGGTAGTGCCAAGCCCATCTCCAGGGAGTGCCAAGCCCGTCTCCAGGTAGTGCCAAGCCCGTCTCCAGGTAGTGCCAAGCCCGTCTCCAGGGAGTGCCAAGCCCGTCTCCAGGGAGTGCCAAGCCCGTCTCCAGGGAGTGCAAAGCCCGTCTCCAGGGAGTGCCAAGCCCGTCACCAGGTAGTGCCAAGCACATCTCCAGGTAGTGCCAAGCCCGTGTCCAGGGAGTGCCAAGCCCGTCTCCAGGTAGTGCCAAGCCCGTCTCCAGGGAGTGCCAAGCCCGTCTCCAGGGAGTGCCAAGCCCGTCTCCAGGTAGTGCCAAGCACATCTCCAGGTAGTGCCAAGCCCGTGTCCAGGGAGTGCCAAGCACATCTCCAGGTAGTGCCAAGCCCGTGTCCAGGTAGTGCCAAGCACATCTCCAGGTAGTGCCAAGCCCGTGTCCAGGGAGTGCCAAGCACATCTCCAGGTAGTGCCAAGCCCGTCTCCAGGTAGTGCCAAGCCCGTCTCCAGGTAGTGCCAAGCACATCTCCAGGGAGTGCCAAGCCCGTGTTCAGGGAGTGCCAAGCCCGTCTCCAGGTAGTGCCAAGCACATCTCCAGGGAGTGCCAAGCCCGTGTCCAGGGAGTGCCAAGCCCGTGTCCAGGGAGTGCCAAGCCCGTCTCCAGGTAGTGCCAAGCACATCTCCGGGGAGTGCCAAGCCCGTGTCCAGGGAGTGCCAAGCCCGTCTCCAGGTAGTGCCAAGCCCGTCTCCAGGTAGTGCCAAGCACATCTCCAGGTAGTGCCAAGCACATCTCCAGGTAGTGCCAAGCACATCTCCAGGTAGTGCCAAGCTCATCTCCAGGTAGTGCCAAACACATCTCCAGGTAGTGCCAAGCACATCTCCAGGTAGTGCCAAGCACATCTCCAGGTAGTGCCAAGCACATCTCCAGGTAGTGCCAAGCACATCTCCAGGGAGTGCCAAGCCCGTGTCCAGGGAATGCCAAGCCCGTGTCCAGGGAGTGCCAAGCCCGTGTCCAGGGAGTGCCAAGCCCGTGTCCAGGTAGTGCCAAGCCCGTGTCCAGGGAATGCCAAGCCCGTGTCCAGGGAGTGCCAAGCCCGTGTCCAAGAAGTGCCAAGCCCGTTTCCAGGGAATGCCAAGCCCGTCTCCAGGTAGTGCCAAGCCCGTGTCCAGGGAGTGCCAAGCCCGTGTCCAGGTAGTGCCAAGCCCGTGTCCAGGGAATGCCAAGCCCGTCTCCAGGGAGTGCCAAGCTCGTCTCCAGGGAGTGCCAAGCCCGTCTCCAGGGAGTGCCAAGCCCGTCTCCAGGGAGTGGCAAGCCCGTCTCCAAGGAATGCCAAGCCCGTCTCCAGGAGTGCCAAGTCCGTCTTCAGTTTGATCTTGAAGACTCTTACAGACCTGACATGACACTATGGTGTGTCTAGACCAGATGGTCAATCATTATTTTGCGTCTCCTGTAAAGTGATTGGTTGCATTTTCATTTCTGGGATTTTCTACTGGCTAGAGTCCCCCCCGACGTCTAATTAACCAATCAAAGATTCCCTGGTCCAAACCAGGTGCTCGTTATAAAGGGAAAGCTGAGAAACTATAGATGTTGTGACCGTCAAGGACATTAGGCATCCCTAATGTCAATGCCAGTATCTCTTTCCAGGAAATGTACATTGGATTAGACAGCCCAATGTTTCCTGTAGTTGTTTTTATTTTGGCAGGGTGCAAAAGCCAACAATGTAATATTCTAAGATGTGAATGCCAAAACATTAAATTGAAATGAATTGAGACAAATATTTAAGTGTTTTGGCAACAGAGCTGATTATCCTACTGCCTATTTCAGTCGTTTCTCCCATTCTTCTCTGCAGATCCTTTCAAGCTTTGTCAGGCTAGATGGGGAGTGTTGCTGTACAGCTGTTTGGTCTCTCCAGAAATGCACGATCAGTTTTAAGTCTGGGATCTGGCTGGGCCACTCAAGGACATTCAGAGGCTTGTCTCGAAGCCACTCCTTGGCTGTGTGCTTAGCCTCGTTGTCCTATTGGAATGTGAACGTTCGTCCCAGTCTGAGGTCCTGAGTGCTCTGGAGCAGGTTTTCATCAAGGATCTCTCTGTACTTTGCTCCGTTCATCTTTCCCTCGATCCTAAATAGTCTCCCAGTCCGTGCCGCTGAAAAACCTCCCCACACCATGTTGCTGCCACCGCCATGCTTCATTGTAGGGATGGTGCCAGGGTACCTCCAGACGCGACGCTTGGCATTCAGGCCAAGCATTTCATCAGAACAGAGCATCTTGTTTCTCATGGTCTAAGGGTCCTTTAGGTGCCTTTTGGCAAACTCCAAGTGGGCTGTCATGTGCCTTTTTACTGAGGAGTGGCTTCCTCCATGACCACTCTACCATAAAGAAAGGCCTGATTGGTGGAGTGCTACAGAGATGGCTGCCCTTCTGGAAGGTTCTCCCATCTCCACAAAGGAAGTCTGGAGCTCTGTCAGAGTGAACATCGGGTTCTTGGTCACCTCCCTGACCAAGGCCCTTCTCCCCGATTGCTCAATTTGGCCGGGCGGCCAGCTCTAGGACGAGTCTTGGTGGTTTCAAACTTCTTCCATTTAAGAATGATGTAGGCCACTGTGTTCTTGGGGACCTTCAATGCTGCAGAAAGGTTTTGGTACCCTTCCCCAGATCTGTGCCTGGGTACAATCCTGTCTCTGAGCTCTACGGGCAATTCCCTCAAGCTCATGACTTGGTTTTTGCTCTGACATGCACTGTCAACTGTGGGACCTAATATAGGTGTGTGTGTGTGTTTGTTCCTATCCAAGTCATGCCCAATCAATTTAATTTATCACTGGTAGACTCCAGTCAAGTTGTAGAAACATCTCAAGGATGATCAATGGAAAGAGGATGCACCTGAGCTCAATTTCAAGTCTCATCGTAAAGGGTCTGAATACTTATGTAAATAAGGTCTTTCTCTTTTTCACTTTGTCAGTATGGGGTATTGTGTGTAGATTGAGGAAAAAATATAATTTAATCAATTTTAGAATAAGCCTGTAACGTAACAAAGTATGGAAAATATCTGAATAGGTCTGGATACACTCTGAAGGTACTCGTAGTTCTAGATGAATATAGTGTATTACAAAAAGAGGATACTGTACTTTGCCTTGAGAGATGCCAATCCTCAGCTGCATGTGTGTTAGCCCAAAACTCTCCTATCTCTAACATTTTGTGTGCGTGTGTGTGTGTGTGTGTGTGTCCATCCTGTAGGAGGTGTCACTACATTTGTGGCACTCTATGACTATGAATCACGGACTGCCTCAGACCTGACCTTCAAGAAAGGCGAGCGGCTGCAGATCATCAACAACACGTAAGGAGATGCCCACTCCATCGTCTCCCTGTTTAGATACTACATGTCCGCCATGTACTCTCACCTAGACACACACACTCATCCAGACGAAGACAAACCCAAACACACACCGTGTGGACACACAAGCATGCACACTGTACACATACAGTCACAGTGAGTGCTGACTTATTCATAATTCCTGTTAGCCAAACAACACTGTCTGTCCCCTTTCTGTCGCCCCATCTGCTGTGTACAACATTACTACAAATGTTTTCAGATCTTACAAGGGCAACCTTGTCAGGTCATGTTCATTAGGCACCAAACGAAGGAAAACAAACTGAAACAGTGAGGCACTACTGCTGTAAAAATGTTTTCTGTTGCGTGCCCTAATGGACGCAATCCTGATTCTAGCCCTTCTACTGTTGATCTAATAGTTCAAGTTTGTCCTTTCCAAAAGCATCACTCTGACAGACACAAGCCAGTTTGTTTCCAAAAAAGTATTTGTTCCATCACTGGGTATTTTGGATGCAACAGGAGAGAATACGTCATACCCAGATATGTCACCCAATGAGCCTATTTAGATACAACAGAGTTGGATTACAGGAAGACGGTTCACAGCTCACTATAGGAAGACATTTTAAAATGCACCGTTTCAAAACATACATTTCAGGTCAGGCCATGTGGGAGTTAGGTACAGGATGGTCTCTGCCTGTTTTACACACACACACACACACACACACACACACACACACACACACACACACACACACACACACACACACACACACACACACACACACACACACACACACACACACACACACACACACACACACACACACACACACACACACACATACAGTTGAAGTCGGAAGTTTACATACACTGAGGTTGGAGTCATTAAAACTAGTTTTTCAACCACTCCACAAATTTCTTGTTAACAAACTATAGTTTTGGCAAGTCGGTTAGGAAGTCATTTTTCCAACGGTTGTTAACAGACAGATTATTTCACTTATAATTCACTGTATCACAATTCCAGTTGGTCAGAAGTTTACATACACTAAGTTGACAGTGCCTTTAAACAGCTTGGAAAATTCCAGAAAATTATGTCATGGCTTTAGAAGCTTCTGATAGGCTAATTGACATCATTTGAGTCAATTGGAGGTGTACCTGTAGATGTATTTCAAGGCCTACCTTCAAACTCAGTGACTCTGCTTGACATCATGGGAAAACCAAAAGAAATCAGCTAAGACCTCAGAAAAAAATGTAGACCTCCACAAGTCTGGTTCATCCTTGGAGCAATTTCCAAATGCCTGAAGGTGCCACGTTCCTCTGTAGAAACAATAGTACGCAAGTATAACCACCATGGGACCACACAGCCATCATACCGCTCAGGAAGGAGACATGTTCTGTCTCCAAGAGATGAAAGTACTTTGGTATGAAAAATGTCAATCAATCCCAGAACAACAGCAAAGGACCTTGTGAAGATGCTGGAGGAAACGGGTACAAAAGTATCTATATCCAGAGTAAAACGAGTCCTATTTCGACATAACCTGAAGGGCCGCTCAGCAAGGAAGAAGCCACTGCTCCAAAACCGCCATAAAAAAGCCAGACTACTGTTTGCAACTGCACATGGGGACAAAGATCGTACTTTTTGGATAAATGTCCTCTGGTCTGATGAAACAAAAATAGAACTGTTTGGCCATAATGACCATTGTTATGTTTGGAGGAAAAAGGGGGAGGCTTCCAAGCCGAAGAATACCCTCCCAACCGTGAAGCACTGGGGTAGCAGCATCATGTTCTGGGGGTGCTTTGCTGCAGGAGGGACTGGTGCACTTCACAAAGTAGATGGCATCATGAGGGGGGGAAATGGATGTGGAGATATTAAAGCAACATCTCAAGACATCAGTCTTGACCAAGTTAAAGCTTGATCGCAAATGGGTCTTCCAAATGGACAATGACCCCAAGCATACTTCCAAAGTTGTGGCAAAATGGCTTAAGGACAACAAGGTCAAGGTATTGGAGTGGCCATCACAAAGCCCTGACCTCAATCCTATAGAAAATTTGTAGGCAGAACTGAAGGTGTGCGAGCAAGGAGGCCTACAAACCTGACTCAGTTACACCAGCTCTGTCAGGAGGAATGGGCCAAAATTCACCCAACTTATTGTGGGAATCTTGTGGAAGGGTACCCAAAACATTTGACCCAAGTTAAACAATTTTAAACGCAATGCCACCAAATACTAATTGAATGTATATAAACTTCTGACCCACTGGGAATGTGATGAAAGAAATAAAAGCTGAAATAAATAATTTTCTCTACCATTATTCTGACATTTCATATTCTTAAAATAAAGTGGTGATCCTAATTGAACCAAGACAGATAATTTTTACTTGGATTAAATGTCAGGAATTGTGAAAAACTGATTTGAAATGTATTTGGTTCAGGTGTATGTAAACTGCTTACTTCAACTGTGAGTGTGTATATATATAATCACACACACACAGTTAGTTGATGCTACTGTTCTATGGTCTGGTCTTGTGTGCTCTGCTGTTTGCTGCATTTCTTTCTGTGTGTTTTTGATGTTCTCTGCTGTCTGTTATTTCCCTCTCTCATGCTTCATGGTTTCTCTTAGGAGAAAGTACAGCTTCAGGTCAGTGAACTAATCTTTCTGATCCCCCTGTCTTAACTTCTCGTCACCTTTCCTCTTCCCGATCAACCCCGTTTTTCCTCAGTGTGCACTGAGGTGATGTGTGTCAGCTCAACCTACAACAAACCAAACCATTTGTGCTTATGAACTCAAAGGCAAAATGACAGTGTGTGAAGTACGTTTTGTCATTGTTTTCACTTGGTTTCCCTGTTTTTTAAATGATTATTTAGTCAAGAGAGGTTAAGATATTTTTGATCCTATGAATGTCATGGTGTGAGCACACAGTGTCCTCCACTGGTTTACTCCCAGGGCTGTTTTTAGGCTTCAACCACGGTCAAATGTGTCTATCTGATGTGAGTGACCAGTTAGTACTCTGAATGAACCCAGGGAGGGCTTCTGGTTGTCCAAGTCAATAACCCTGTCATCACCTCCTTCTCTCCTCTGTCTCGCTGCAGGGAAGGGGACTGGTGGCTGGCTCGGTCTCTGACTACCGGAGAAAGCGGTTACATCCCCAGCAACTATGTGGCCCCCTCTGACTCCATTCAAGCAGAAGAGTACATCAACTTTTTTATTTTATTTATCTCGATCTTTCCTGTTTTTATCAAGTTATAAAATGTATACTTTTTTTTTGGAAACAGCTGTGGGTTTAGAATGCTGAGATGGAGCTAGGGTTGCAAAATGCTAGTAACTTTGCCTATATTCCCAGTTTTTCCAGAAATTTTGGTTGGCAGATTCAAGGAATTAGAAAGAAATGTGTAATCCTCCAACCAGGATTTCTGGAAAAACCTGGGAATTTTGTTACTAGAGTGTTGCAACCCTAGAAGACGCAGCATGGCATCCAGCTTTAATAACATTGGCCAAACTCTCTCTAAGATGTATGATTATGGACAAACCCATCTGGATAGTAAAACACCCTGGTCTCAGATGTACTTCAGATGTACTTCAGTGGTGCTCCATAAGGATATTAAAGGGACAGTTTCCCTCCAAAATCACAGTTTGTTAGGCATTTTCATTTCTCAAAAGTGGCCTTCTGATGGCATAACTCCATGTCCCAGACCATCTGTTTTGTAGATCCACCTATATGCCACAATCAAAAATATGTTGGAAAAGATAAGCACTGCATAATTTCCCCACCAAATTTATGTGCTAATAAAGCTGGATCGACACAATACCACTGGAACGTGGACTCGTTGACGTGACACTTTTTTTTAGGTCTGAATACGTGACCCAACTATGCTTTTGGAGTGCAATGCCACTTTGCTCAGTGGCAGGTTCTCACTGTTCTTTCTCACTCACTCTGGCCCACTTTCACAGGTGGTATTTTGGGAAAATAACTCGGCGCGACTCAGAGAGGCTCCTTTTGAGTTTACAGAACCGACGAGGCACCTTCCTGGTCCGAGAGAGCGAGACCACCAAGGGTGAGAAGAACCCCTCAGAGAGCGACAGACATTTTAGACGTGGAGTAGAAGCACTGTGACATTATTGTCAAATTACTTGTTGAAGTTTCCTCTTTTTATTGTGAAGTAGTAAATTTGAACACGGAATGAACCCACCAAACGGTTGAAGAGGCACTTTGTCCCTCTCCCCTAAACAATGACAGAAATGCAGTGAAACTGACTTGTAGGTCCAGAGTTGAGTTTGAGGGTAATGAGGTCATGTGGTGTAGTTTATGCTGTGAACATGCAGTGTGCTAATGTGTGTAGTGTGGAACACTAGATGCGTAACTAGCTGGATTGGAGTATGACTACTACAGATGTCCAGGTGATCCATTCAAACTTGAAGTTAACTGGTTTTGACCCACACATTACTCCTTCCACACACACAGAAGCAGAGAGATGATACAGACAATGTATAAAATTATTTTGTAATTCTATTTTTCTGCACAGGAGCCTACTGCCTGTCCGTGTTGGACTACGACAACACCAAAGGTCTCAACGTCAAACATTACAAGATACGCAAGCTAGACAGCGGTGGTTTCTACATCACCTCACGCACCCAGTTCAGTAGCCTGCAGCAGCTGGTCTACCACTATCATAGTGAGTAAACCGCTTGTCTGTTACTGTCGCGGAGAGTAACCAACTGGTCTGTTACTGTCTCAGTGAGTAACCAGCTGGTCTGTTACTGGCGCAGTGAGTAACCAGCTGGTATGTTACTATCGCAGTGAGTAACCAGCTGGTATGTTACTGTCGTAGTGAGTAACCAACTGGTCTGTTACTGTCTCAGTGAGTAACCAGCTGGTCTGTTACTGGCGCAGTGAGTAACCAGCTGGTATGTTACTGTCGCAGTGAGTAACCAGCTGGTATGTTACTGACGCAGTGAGTAACCAGCTGGTCTGTTACTGTCGCAGTGAGTAACCAGCTGGTCTGTTACTGTCGCAGTGAGTAACCAGCTGATCTGTTACTGTCGCAGTGAGTAACCAGCTGGTCTGTTACTGTCGCAGTGAGTAACCAACTGGTCTGTTACTCTCGCAGTGAGTAACCAGCTGATCTGTTACTGTCGCAGTGAGTAACCAGCTGGTCTGTTACTGTCGCAGTGAGTAACCAACTGGTCTGTTACTCTCGCAGTGAGTAACCAACTGGTCTGTTACTGTCGCAGTGAGTAACCAGCTGGTCTGTTACTGTCGCAGTGAGTAACCAGCTGATCTGTTACTGTCGCAGTGAGTAACCAGCTGGTCTGTTACTGTCGCAGTGAGTAACCAGCTGGTATGTTACTGTCGCAGTGAGTAACCAGCTGGTCTGTTACTGTCGCAGTGAGTAACCAACTGGTCTGTTACTGTCGCAGTGAGTATCCAGCTGATCTGTTACTGTCGCAGTGAGTAACCAGCTGGTCTGAGTAACCAACTGGTCTGTTACTGTCGAGTGAGTAACCATTTGGTATGTTACTGTCACAGTGAGTAACCAACTGGTATGTTACTGTCGTAGTGAGTAACCAGCTGGTATGTTACTGTCGCAGTGAGTAACCAACTGGTCTGTTACTGTCGCAGTGAGTAACCAGCTGGTATGTTACTGTCGCAGTGAGTAACCAGCTGGTATGTTACTGACGCAGTGAGTAACCAGCTGGTCTGTTACTGTCGCAGTGAGTAACCAGCTGGTCTGTTACTGTCGCAGTGAGTAACCAACTGGTCTGTTACTGTCGCAGTGAGTAACCAGCTGGTCTGTTACTGTCGCAGTGAGTAACCAGCTGGTCTGTTACTGTCGCAGTGAGTAACCAGCTGGTCTGTTACTGTCGCAGTGAGTAACCAACTGGTCTGTTACTCTCGCAGTGAGTAACCAGCTGGTCTGTTACTGAGTAACCAACTGGTCTGTTACTGTCGCAGTGAGTAACCAGCTGGTCTGTTACTGTCGCAGTGAGTAACCAGCTGGTCTGTTACTGTCGCAGTGAGTAACCAGCTGGTCTGTTACTGTCGCAGTGAGTAACCAACTGGTCTGTTACTGTCGCAGTGAGTAACCAACTGGTCTGTTACTGTCGCAGTGGGTAACCAACTGGTCTGTTACTGTCGCAGTGAGTAACCAGCTGGTATGTTACAGTCGCAGTGAGTAACCAACTGGTATGTTACTGTCGCAGTGAGTAACCAGCTGGTATGTTACTGTCGCACTGAGTAACCAGCTGGTATGTTACTGTCGCAGTGAGTAACCAGCTGGTCTGTTACTGTCGCAGTGAGTAACCAGCTGGTATGTTACTGTCGCAGTGAGTAACCAGCTGGTCTGTTACTGTCATGGTGAGTAACCCCCTGGTATGTTACTGTCACGGTGAGTAACCCCCTGGTATGTTACTGTCATAGTGAGTAACACGCTGGTCCATTACTGTCACGGTGAGTAACGTATTATATTAGCACCTTATATGTTAATAGATGCTTACAAGCATGATTATTATACAGCCAGTAACACCAAAATTTAAGTGAATGTTTTGGTGTTTATTTGTTCATGTACTGTAATATGGTGTAAAGTCAAGGGCATGGTTTGAGCAATTCAGTCGTTCTGTTTCACAACCGTTTCCCAATTAGTGTAAAGTGCAATGGCTATCTGTCTCCGGACTTGAACCCCATTGAAAACCTGTGGTTTGGATTGAAGAGGTACAGACATATCAAGGATATCAAGGTTCTGGAAAGATTCTGTATGGCGGAATGGTCCAAGATCCCTCCGAATGTGTTCTCCAACCTCATTAAACATTTTAGAAAAAGGCTCAGTTTTGTAATTCTTGCAAGGGGAGGTATTGTTTATATGTTAAACAAAATATTTTTCTATGATTAATTGTATTAAAAAATATAATTCCCAAGGTTTTTTGCAAACAGTAAAGCTGAGGATTTGAATTATTTATTTTGTATTGTGATTTTTGCTCATTTTTATCAAGGCTGTCAATAATTTCCGACCCAACTGTATATTTTAAATATATCATTTTTGATACATGGTACGCAGTGTCTTTGTCAATAATACATCAAAGTGAAACCGAATACAGACGACACAGACAGAATAACTCAATAAGAATATTGAACACAAGTCTTTATTTGAAACTTTTACCCCTTTTTCTCCCCAATTTCATGGTATCCAATTGGTAGTTAGTCTGGCCCATCGCTGCAACTCCGATACGAACTCGGGAGAGACAAAGGTCAAGAGTCATGCGTGCTCCAAAACACGAAACTGACAAGCCGCACTGCTTCTTGACACACTGCTCGTTTAACCCGGAAGCCAGCCGCACCAATGTGTCGGAGGAAACACCGTACACCTGGTGACCAATGTCAGCGTGCATGCGCCCGGCCCGCCACGAGTTGCTAGGGCTTGATGGGGACATCCCGGCCAGCCAAACCTTCCCCTAACCCGGATGACGCTGGGCCAATTGTGCGCCGCCTCATGGGTCTACCGATCGCGGCCGGCTGCGACACAGCCTGGGATCGAACCCGGGTCTGTAGTGACACCTCTAGCACTGCGATGCAGTGCCTTAAGACAGCTGCGCCACTCGGGAGGCCAAACACATTTCTGACACTTGTCAGATGTGCCAATCTCTCAGAAAACCCAAAACAACTGTCTAGGTGGATAGTGTTAACAAGGGTGAACAGTTCCAGTTGTCTAGGCGGTGACCGTATGCCTCGCTCTGTCTTCCCGTACCGAACCACAGAGCATGCGGATGGACTGTGCCACTGTCTGACAGAGGTGTGTCCGATGCTGAAGCCTCAGACCCAGGGCCTGGCCCGCGACGCCTGGGAGATATCCCGGGAGTCCCTCCACCTCGACCTCAAACTGGGCCAGGGCTGCTTCGGAGAGGTCTGGATGGGTAAGACACACACACACACACACACACACTGTTTTTTGAAGTATAGATGAATAATAAATAGTCTTTTAACAGACACCTTTATTCCAACTTCATGTATTTCAACTATAACTTAATGTAAGGACTGTGTAGTTAGTTGTGGCAGAAACGTGGGTCTGTTCCATGGGCTGTCCTGTGTACTCCTTTAGCTTCGTTGGCTAGGTACTCTGGATACTCTGACCCATGGCTACTGTGTTTCTAGGGACATGGAATGGTACAACGCGGGTGGCCATCAAGACCCTGAAGACGGGTACTATGTCCCCAGAGGCCTTCCTCCAGGAAGCCCAGGTCATGAAGAAGCTGAGACACGAGAAACTGGTGCAGCTCTACGCCGTGGTGTCTGAGGAACCCATCTACATCGTCACCGAGTACATGAGCCAAGGTAACAGTAGAGCAATCATCATCATCATCATCATCATCGCTGACTACATGGGCTGTGGTCCAGGCTGGTCTTCACGTGTGTATGCGCACACACACACACACACACACACACACACACACACACACACACACACACACACACACACACACACACACACACACACACACACACACACACACACACACACACACACACACACACACACACACACACACACACACACACACACACACACACATTGTTCTTGTGTTCCCTTTCTCCTGCCTTCTCTCTCTTTCTCTCAGTATTCTGATAACACTGTCGCTCCCATAGGTAGCCTGTTGGACTTCCTGAAAGGCGACACGGGCAAGCTGCTACGTCTACCCCAGTTAGTGGATATGGCATCTCAGGTGGGACAAACGCTACAATGTTCAATACCTTTTGGCATAATGGTCTTATTTCAGTTGATTTGAAGTTTTTCTCCTCTTTTGTTCAATTTTACTCCGAATTTTCTTTCTCTCTCTCGCTGTGTCTCTCTCTCTCGCTGTGTCTCTCTCTCTCTCCGTGTCTCTCTCTCTCTGTGTCTCTCTCTCTCTCCGTGTCTCTCTCTCTCTCTGTGTCTCTCTCTCTCTCCCCGTGTCTCTCTCTCTCGCTGTGTCTCCCTCTCTCTCCCTGTCTCTCTCTCTCCGTGTCTCTCTCTCTCCCCGTGTCTCTCTCTTTCCCCGTGTCTCTCTCTCTCCCCGTGTCTCTCTCTCTCGCTGTCTCTCTCTCTCCCCGTGTCTCTCTCTCGCGCTGTCTCTCTCGCTGTCTCTCTCGCTGTCTCTCTCTCTCTCCGTGTCTCTCTCTCCGTGTCTCTCTCTCTCGCTGTCTCTCTCGCTGTCTCTCTCTCTCTCCGTGTCTCTCTCTCTCCGTGTCTCTCTCTCTCTCGCTGTGTCTCTCTCTCTCGCTGTGTCTCTCTCTCTCGCTGTGTCTCTCTCTCGCTGTTTCTCTCTCTCTCGCTGTTTCTCTCTCTCTCGCTGTGTCTGTCTCTCTCTCTCTCGCTGTGTCTGTCTCTCTCTCTCTCGCTGTGTCTCTCTCTCTCTCACTGTGTCTCTCTCTCTCTCGCCGTGTTTCTTTCTCTCTCGCTGTGTCTCTCTCTCTCTCCGTGTCTCTGTGTGTGTATAGATTGCAGCAGGGATGGCATACGTAGAGAGAATGAACTACGTCCACAGAGACCTCAGGGCTGCCAACATCCTGGTCGGGGACAACCTGGCATGTAAAGTGGCCGACTTCGGTTTGGCCCGCCTCATAGAGGACAACGAGTACACTGCTAGACAGGGTAAGGCTTCAGTCAACGAGTACACTGCTAGACAGGGTAAGGCTTCAGTCAACGAGTACACTGCTAGAGAGGGCAAGGCTTCAGTCAACGAGTACACTGCTAGAGAGGGCAAGGCTTCAGTCAACGAGTACACTGCTAGACAGGGCAAGGCTTCAGTCAACGAGTACACTGCTAGACAGGGTAAGGCTTCAGTCAACGAGTATACTGCTAGAGAGGGCAAGGCTTCAGTCAACGAGTACACTGCTAGAGAGGGCAAGGCTTCAGTACACTGCTAGACAGGGTAAGGCTTCAGTACACTGCTATACAGGGTAAGGCTTCAGTACACTGCTAGACAGGGTAAGGCTTCAGTACACTGCTAGACAGGGTAAGGCTTCAGTACACTACTAGACAGGGTAAGGCTTCAGTACACTGCTAGACAGGGTAAGGCTTCAGTACACTGACAGACAGGGTAAGGCTTCAGTACACTGACAGACAGGGTAAGGCTTCAGTACACTGACAGACAGGGTAAGGCTTCAGTACACTGCTAGACAGGGTAAGGCTTCAGTACACTGCTGACAGACAGGGTAAGGCTTCAGTACACTGACAGACAGGGTAAGGCTTCAGTACACTGACAGACAGGGTAAGGCTTCAGTACACTGACAGACAGGGTAAGGCTTCAGTCAAGGCCAAATCTGTAGTTGTGTGTCCTAAACCTGGTCTTGGAGGACCCCTGTTTATCCTGGTCTTGGAGGACCCCTGTTTATCCTGGTCTTGGAGGACCCCTGTTTATCCTGTTCTTGGAGGACCCCTGTTTATCCTGGTCTTGGAGGACCCCTGTTTATCCTGGTCTTGGAGGACCCCTGTTTATCCTGGTCTTGGGGGACCCCTGTTTATCCTGGTCTTGGAGGACCCCTGTTTATCCTGGTCTTGGAGGACCCCTGTTTATCCTGGTCTTGGAGGACCCCTGTTTATCCTGGTCTTGGAGGACCCCTGTTTATCCTGGTCTTGGAGGACCCCTGTTTATCCTGGTTTTCTTTCCAACTGGTCTCGGTGTGTAAAGTGGACAACTTTAGCCTGCCGCCCCCTCCTCATAGAAGATAATGTGTACATTGCCAGACAGGGTTCTGCTCTGGTCTGGGTCCAATATCTCTATGTAATGTTTGTCCTAAGCCTGTTTTGGAGGACCCCTGCTTCACCTGGTCTCTTGATGACTTGTGTTTATTGTTTTTAAAGTTGTTAGATGCAGACTTTGTAATAAAGGGCCTGAATAACTTCAGGAAAATGTACTAATTCTGACTCTGTGAAAGGTTTCCATTTGGCAGAGACTGTAGAGAGGCTCAACTCTAGCCTTGTTTTTAGGAAAATAGGCTTGTATTGATGTATTCTAGTTAAAACAGTGACATTTTGGCTACCATGGTCTTTTATCAGAGTGTGTCATCAATCAGGGTTTTGTTTCCCCAGGTGCCAAGTTCCCCATTAAGTGGACAGCGCCAGAGGCTGCACTCTACGGACGCTTCACCATCAAGTCAGATGTCTGGTCATTCGGGGTCCTGCTCACTGAACTGGCCACTAAAGGCAGAGTCCCATATCCAGGTACCGGTGACTTTTCTTCATGAAAACATCAAGACAAGTAGTTACACACTCTGCTCACAATAGGTATAAAACACCAAGGTGTTGACACACAATGCCTCTTCAGGTTTACATATACGCTGTACTTCAAATCAAACGTATTTGTCACATACACGTGGTTAGCAGATGTTAATGCGAGTGTAGCGAAATGCTTGTGCTTCTAGTTCTGACAATGCAGTAATAACAAACGAGTAATCTAACTAACAATTCCATAACTACTACCTTATACACACAAGTGTAAAGGGATAAAGAATATGTACATAAAGATATATGAATGAGCGATGGTACAGAACGGCATAGGCAAGATACAGTAGATGATTTTGAGTACAGTATAGAAATACGAGATGATTAATGTATGGTATATTAACATAAAGCGCCATAGTTTAAAGTGGCTAGTGATACATGTATTACATAAAGATGGCAAGATGCAGTAGATGATATAGAGTACAGTATATACATATGAGATGAGTAATGTATACTTTGTTTATATATACAGTATACATTGATTACATATACAGTATACTTTGTTTACATATACAGTATACTTTGTTTACATATACAGTATACTTTGATTACATATACAGTATACTTTGATTACATATACAGTATACTTTGATTACATATACAGTGTACTTTGTTTACATATATGGTATACTTTGACTAAACAGTCGTCCAAGATGAGGAGTTGCATGCAATTGCACTTAGAAGGAAGTGAAGGGTTGGTCTTTTTTATGTGTGTTTATTTCTAATATAAATTAGGGGTGTTGGATTGAATGCTATGTTATTTTTAGCTATTATTTGATTTCCTAGTGGAATCATGTGCAGTACAAAAGTTGAACAGGTTTTGTAGAAAAACACTGTCGAACGTGTTTCTCTCTCTTCTCTCCCTCTATTTCTTTATTTCGTTATCTATCTATCCCCTCCATACACTGTCTTCAGGAATGGTGAACCGGGAGGTGTTGGATCAGGTGGAGCGTGGCTACCGGATGCCCTGCCCTGCTGAGTGCCCAGCCTCCATGCACGAGCTCATGCTCACCTGCTGGAGGAAGGACGCAGAGGAGCGGCCCACCTTCGAGTACCTGCAGGGCTTCCTGGAGGACTACTTCACCTCCACTGAGCCCCAGTACCAGCCTGGGGAGAACCTATAAGGCTCAGGGACATCTCCCTCCACCCCGGGCCTTATGGATGGACTTTCCCACCCCCCTGCCCAATGCCCACCCATGTCGCTGCCTACCCCTCACTGCACCCTGATCATGGGTCAGGTTTGTGTTATTTCCCCACTGTAATGGACTATGGTTAAGGTTGGTTTAGGAGTGGGAAGAAAATAGTAGCTGATCCTAGACCTGTTGTTATGGGTGACTTCTAACCTGGAGCTACAAAGACAGGTTTTGTGGGGACTGTCATAGTGGTTGAGGGTTGGACTGATGCGAAAGGTGCTGATCCTAGATCTGTGGAGGAAATATGGTAAGTGTTCTAAGGTGGAGTAGGGTGCAGTTGCCCCTGGATGCTGATCTTGGGTCAGTTCAGCATTTTCTCCACTAATGGTTAAGATCAGGGGAGGGGAAGCTGATCCTAGATCTGTAGCTAGGAGAAAC
The DNA here is from genome assembly GCF_021184085.1 of Oncorhynchus gorbuscha. Taxonomy (NCBI): domain Eukaryota; kingdom Metazoa; phylum Chordata; class Actinopteri; order Salmoniformes; family Salmonidae; genus Oncorhynchus; species Oncorhynchus gorbuscha. The sequence continues at coordinate 13,074,761 of NC_060175.1, read as the reverse complement.
TTCAACCCGAAGTATCCTAAGGAGGGACGGAGGATAGTGAGATGGAACATGTCCACTGTTTTGACCCTCCCTCTCTGTCCTCGTCCCTTTCTCATCAAAGGCTTTGGCCGGAATCCGTTCAAAGTTTTCCCCAACGTGTGCACTTGTGCACTACCTGTCAAGCATTGGATTAGTGTAAGCATTGGCTATACTAGAGGAAGTCTCCCTCATTGTTGTAATCCTCAAGGGGGAGTGTGCAAGTGCACACTTGCAAGTTTGGAGAAATTAGAAGCAGCCATAGCATCTGACCTCTCCACCTCCTCTCCTCTTGCAGAGCGCTGCCAACGTGGCACCGGTGCCGAAGGAACGTCCGTCTGTTTTTCCTCTCTCTTGTGCATACCAAATGGCTCCCTATTACCTACATACATGTAGTGCACTACTTTTGACCAGAGCCCTATGGGAATAGGGCCAGAAATAGGGCCCTAGGGCTCAGGTCAAAAATCTCACTCTCCCTTTGTCTATTTCTCCCTTTGTCTATTTCCTCCTCTCTCTCTCTCTCCCTTTCTTTGTCTATTTCCTCCTCTCTCTCTCTCTCTCTCTCTCTCTCTCTCTCTCTCTCTCCCTTTCTTTGTCTATTTCCTCCTCTCTCTCTCTCCCTTTCTTTGTCTATTTCCTCCTCTCTCTCTCTCTCCCTTTCTTTGTCTATTTCCTCCTCTCTCTCTCTCTCTCTCTCTCTCTCTCCCTTTCTTTGTCTATTTCCTCCTCTCTCTCTCTCTCCCTTTCTTTGTCTATTTCCTCCTCTCTCTCTCTCTCTCTCTCCCTTTCTTTGTCTATTTCCTCCTCTCTCTCTCTCTCTCTCTCTCTCTCCCTTTCTTTGTCTATTTCCTCCTCTCTCTCTCTCTCTCTCCCTTTCTTTGTCTATTTCCTCCTCTCTCTCTCTCTCTCTCTCCCTTTCTTTGTCTATTTCCTCCTCTCTCTCCCTTTCTTTGTCTATTTCCTCCTCTCTCTCTCTCTCTCCCTTTCTTTGTCTATTTTCCTCTCCTCTCTCTCTCTCTCTCTCTCTCTCTCTCCCTTTCTTTGTCTATTTCCTCTCTCTCTCTCTCTCTCTCTCTCTCTCTCTCTCCCTTTCCTTGTCTATTTCCTCTCTCTCTCTCTCTCTCTCTCTCTCTCTCCCTTTCTTTGTCTATTTCCTCCTCTCTCTCTCTCTCTCTCTCTCTCTCTCTCTCTCTCTCTCTCTCTCTCTCTCTCTCCCTTTCTTTGTCTATTTCCTCCTCTCTCTCTCTCTCTCTCTCTCCCTTTCTTTGTCTATTTCCTCCTCTCTCTCTCTCTCTCTTCTCTCCCTTTCTTTGTCTATTTCCTCCTCTCTCTCTCTCTCTCTCTCTCTCCCTTTCTTTGTCTATTTCCTCCTCTCTCTCTCCCTCCCTTTCTTTGTCTATTTCCTCCTCTCTCTCTCTCTCCCTTTCTTTGTCTATTTCCTCCTCTCTCTCTCTCTCCCTTTCTTTGTCTATTTCCTCCTCTCTCTCCCTCCCTTTCTTTGTCTATTTCCTCCTCTCTCTCCCTTTCTTTGTCTATTTCCTCCTCTCTCTCCCTCCCTTTCTTTGTCTATTTCCTCCTCTCTCTCTCTCCCTTTCTTTGTCTATTTCCTCCCCTCTCTCCATTTCTTTGTCTATTTCCTCCTCTCTCTCCCTCCCTTTCTTTGTCTATTTCCTCCTCTCTCTCTCTCCCTTTCTTTGTCTATTTCCTCCTCTCTCCATTTCTTTGTCTATTTCTCTCTCTCTCTCTCCCTTTCTTTGTCTATTTCCTCTCTCTCTCTCTCTCCCTTTCTTTGTATATTTTCCTCCTCTCTCTCCCTCCCTTTCTTTGTCTATTTCCTCCTCTCTCTCCCTTTCTTTGTCTATTTCCTCCTCTCTCTCCCTCCCTTTCTTTGTCTATTTCCTCCTCTCTCTCTCTCTCCATTTCTTTGTCTATTTCCTCCTCTCTCTCTCTCTCCCTTTCTTTGTCTATTTCCTCCTCTCTCTCCCTTTCTTTGTCTATTTCCTCCTCTCTCTCTCTCTCTCTCTCTCTCTCTCTCTCTCTCCCTTTCTTTGTCTATTTCCTCCTCTCTCTCTCTCTCTCTCTCTTTGTCTATTTCCTCCTCTCTCTCTCTCCATTTCTTTGTCTATTTCCTCCTCTCTCTCTCTCTCTCTCTTTGTCTATTTCCTCCTCTCTCTCCCTTTCTTTGTCTATTTCCTCCTCTCTCTCCCTCCCTTTCTTTGTCTATTTCCTCCTCTCTCTCTCTCCATTTCTTTGTCTATTTCCTCCTCTCTCTCTCTCCATTTCTTTGTCTATTTCCTCCTCTCTCTCTCTCTCTCTCTCCCTCCCTTTCTTTGTCTATTTCCTCCTCTCTCTCCCTCCCTTTCTTTGTCTATTTCCTCCTCTCTCTCTCTCCCTTTCTTTGTCTATTTCCTCCTCTCTCTCCCTTTCTTTGTCTATTTCCTCCTCTCTCTCTCTCCCTTTCTTTGTCTATTTCCTCCTCTCTCTCTCTCCCTTTCTTTGTCTATTTCCTCCTCTCTCTCTCTCTCTCCCTTTCTTTGTCTATTTCCTCCTCTCTCTCTCTCCCTTTCTTTGTCTATTTCCTCCTCTCTCTCTCTCCCTTTCTTTGTCTATTTCCTCCTCTCTCTCTCTCCCTTTCTTTGTCTATTTCCTCCTCTCTCTCTCTCCCTTTCTTTGTCTATTTCCTCCTCTCTCTCCCTCCCTTTCTTTGTCTATTTCCTCCTCTCTCTCTCTCTCCCCCTTTCTTTGTCTATTTCCTCCTCTCTCTCCCTCCCTTTCTTTGTCTATTTCCTCCTCTCTCTCTCTCTCCCCCTTTCTTTGTCTATTTCCTCCTCTCTCTCTCCCTCCCTTTCTTTGTCTATTTCCTCCTCTCTCTCTCTCTCCCCCTTTCTTTGTCTATTTCCTCCTCCTCTCTCTCTCCATTTCTTTGTCTATTTCCTCCTCTCTCTCTCTCTCCATTTCTTTGTTTATTTCCTCCTCTCTCTCCCCCTTTCTTTGTCTATTTCCTCCTCTCTCTCTCTCTCTCCATTTCTTTGTCTATTTCCTCCTCTCTCTCTCTCTCTCCCTTTCTTTGTCTATTTCCTCCTCTCTCTCTCCCTTTCTTTGTCTATTTCCTCCCCCTCTCAATTTCTTTGTCTATTTCCTCCTCTCTCTCTCTCTCTCTCTCTCTCCCTTTCTTTGTCTATTTCCTCCTCTCTCTCTCTCTCCGTTTCTTTGTCTATTTCCTCCTCTCTCTCTCTCTCTCCCTTTCTTTGTATATTTTCCTCCTCTCTCTCTCTCCCTTTCTTTGTCTATTTCCTCCCCTCTCTCCATTTCTTCGTCTATTTCCTTCTCTCTCTCTCTCCCTTTCTTTGTCTATTTCCTCCTCTCTCTCTCTCCCTTCCTTCTTCTTCTATTTCCTCCTCTCTCTCTGGTATTCTCTAGTGCTGCTTCCTCCAGGTCTCCAACTCTCACATTGAAATTTTTGAAAGTTTTTATTTGTTTTGTTGTCTAAAGATGCTGCTTCTTTCTTTCTTCCTCTGTCAATAAAACTGAAACGTTGTAAAGCTCCCAGACAGTTTCACATGAAATGTATCGGATGACAGCATTGTATACTCATAGAAGTGATGTCAAGCGTACTTTGTGCTAATAGACTCCCTGCTAGTACAATTGCACTTGGGTCATGTTCGCGATTTAAAAACATTTTGCAACAGAAAATGAAAATGTAGGGTTTGTTATTGGATAAGTCCCCTTTGTTCATGCCTTTTCCCGTCCGGTGAACACAGCTCTGTTTGTTGTTGTTGTGTCCAATCACCCTGAGATTATTGGGACTTAGTTGTACAATCACCCTGAGATTATTGGGACTTAGTTGTACAATCACCCTGAGATTATTGGGACTTAGTTGTACAATCACCCTGAGATTATTGGGACTTAGTTGTACAATCACCCTGAGATTATTGGGACTTAGTTGTACAATCACCCTGAGATTATTGGGACTTAGTTGTACAATCACCCTGAGATTATTGGGACTTAGTTGTACAATCACCCTGAGATTATTGGGACTTAGTTGTACAATCATTAGAACGGCTTATTGAGGACCCCAAAACTTTCATTCTTAAATGCATTCCTTTTAATGTGGTTTGTGAAATAAGCAGGGTACTGAGAGCCAGTCAAATATGAAGGATTGCAAACGTGCACAATGAGTTAAATGCTGTGTGAATTCCTGTGTGTGGGTCAATTCAATCTCTAAATCTTTGCTAATCAAATCTGGCACTAGAAGCTATGCATCTTTAAATAATAACCCCTTTCATCTCTAATTGGGATTTAGGTGGCTTTTTTATCCCCAATGATCACTACTTATGTAATGAACCACAACTAAATATTTTTTGCTAATTAAGTAATAATATGTTTGATTAGAAAGCCCCTTGGACTTGTGAAATCCCTTATAAATCGTAACATTGCCACAATCCTTCACAGGCAGAAAGACGGATGGGGAATTATACAAAAATGTTACACTATTGTGCTCACCCAAACTGTACTGTCACGAACCATACCACTATGGTGGATGTGAAACCAGGCCAGTACAGCTCGGCTAAGCTCAGTGGTGGGAAAAGGGTTTGAGTGATTTGGTGTTCTGAACTGACAATGAGAGGGACCTGCAGGGGGCGGTGCTGTCATTTTAGGTTCTAGTGCAGATATCACTAATCTAACACGGTAAGATTGGTGAAAGCAATGGAGTGGAAACCATGTCTTCACCAATCCACTCACTTACAGATCAGTGATTACCTCAACTAAGGGAGGAAGGTAGGAAGTATGCATTTTATAGATATCCGAACAGGGCCTAGGACTATTTCAATGGATCTGGAGGACATTAGGTGTATGTATGATGTATATACAGTCAATGCTGTCATCTAACCTCAGCCAGTAAAATGCATGTATTAGTGATATATTGTAACTAATACATCTCCCAGCAACACAACATTAAGGGCTAGTTTCCCAGACCTAGATTAAAGCTGGAATCCAGTAGAAACTGCCACGGCCGTTTGTGATATTACAACAAAGAAGTTACTGCAAACAACAAACTCATCCCCCCCCCCTTGGACATTATTGCACATGTGATAGAACAGCAGTAATATGCACGTTTGGTATGTTTGTTTTCACCACGGCCACTGTTATTGGTTTTGTTATGGTGAAGAAGCGGAGCGATGCTCCCCAGCTCTGCATCGGCAACAAAACAAAAACCAGAACAACGGTTCTGGTTTCACCGTTAAGCCTAGTCCTGGACCAAAGGGCATGTTAAAAAAAGTGTTTCTTAGTGAGAAACTTGGCTTAATCTGTGTCTGGGGAAACCAGCCCTAAATAAGTGTCTCCAAATTGTATTCTGCTCCTTCTTGAAACTGTAGTACCAGTTCATTTCTGCCTTGCGATGCCTTGTGTTTTCACGAGGTGAAACATCTGGGCTGCAGAGAGTAGCTTTCGTGTTTTTGCTTGAACCCCTTACCTTGGGTTTTCACAAGGTGAAAAGCATCTGGGCTGCAGAGAGTAGCTTTCGTGTTTTTGCTTGAACCCCTTACCTTGGGTTTTCACAAGGTGAAACATCTGGGCTGCAGAGAGTAGCTTTCGTGTTTTTGCTTGAACCCCTTACCTTGGGTTTTCACGAGGTGAAAAGCATCTGGGCTGCAGAGAGTAGCTTTCGTGTTTTTGCTTGAACCCCTTTTACCTTGTGTTTTCACAAGGTGAAAAGCATCTGGGCTGCAGAGAGTAGCTTTCGTGTTTTTGCTTGAACCCCTTACCTTGGGTTTTCACAAGGTGAAACATCTGGGCTGCAGAGAGTAGCTTTCGTGTTTTTGCTTGAACCCCTTACCTTGGTTTTTCACAAGGTGAAAAGCATCTGGGCTGCAGAGAGTAGCTTTCGTGTTTTTGCTTGAACCCCTTACCTTGGGTTTTCACAAGGTGAAAAGCATCTGGGCTGCAGAGAGTAGCTTTCTGTGTTTTCCAACCGGTACATTTTGATCAACCTTAATTTAACTGGAATGTAGCGTGATCTGAGAGTGACACATGACAAATATATTTCTTGAGAGACGCTGCAAAGGGTTATGTCTCAAAGGAGAAAGACACAGGAACTTAAAACTAGGTTTGTACAATTCCAGTAACTTTCCCTAAATTCCCAGGTTTTCCAGAAATCCTAGTTGGAGGATTACGGATTTTCTGCTTACTCCCTCTGAATTTTTTGGAATATTTCTGGAATTTTGCAATCCTAAACCTCTACTGCTAAAGACAACCAAAAGACCTCGAATGAAGAAACCGAATTGACACTTGGTCTTATGTGAAATGGCTACTGATTTGCATTGTTCAGTTCAACTGATTTGCACTGGCCCTGGAAGCCTACTGCATTTTGTGCCAATGAAAGCCATATATATATATATATTTGTACTGCTGTCCATGTACATAGTGCACTTTTGTTACACCTGAACTCCCTGTAGTTCAATGGGCAACCAATCAACCTGATGTACTAGTCTGTAACTACCAGTGGTACAGACTATGATACCGGTTCATTGGCATTAACGGTTCGGCCTACGATGTTTCAACTGACTATCTTCCACCCCGACACAGTATGCTACCAAGTCGACGAAACCTGTATAGCGAGGATTTTAATCATTTAAACTCTAGCTAATTCTAGAGCTATTTAGCATGCTGTTGTATTTAGTCAAATAAGGATGATCTTGATCATTGGCTAGTCTGTATTTGTACTGTACCTTGAGAATGCGTGTTTACTTTTGGATAAGGGACGGGGAGGTGACTCTGGGGGAGAATAATCTTCCACATGTTTGTGCCATCAACTGATACTGCTCTTTTGTATTGATTCGACAATGTCAGATGGTCTTTTTCAACCGCAGGTGTCACATACTGTATATTTACCCCCAGTAGGATGCATTTTCTATCGTCCCTTTTCAAGAAGCCAATCTGCATAGTGCATTCATTGCTGTTTGTTTGTGTAGGAGTAGTTTGGTCCCAGGGTAGAAGCAGTAGTAGCATTTTGAAGCTATGATGAACTGCCTACTTGATCATGCATTAGATTTCTCTGGTCTAGATGGGTCATATGAGTGCACTGAGGTGAGACCCTGGCCCTTGTTTTTAAGTACTTCAGAAATTAATATCTCCTTCCTGCCTTCTTTTGAAGTAATCACAGATCAGAATTGGTGGGATTGTTGAAAGTGTTAATCTTGCTTACACCTATCCAGTCTGACCTGTGCTTAACTGGAGGAAACAAGGAAGGATGCATTTGTACAGGATTTGAACAGGGCCCTAGCCCCTACTCCACAGCAGTGATGGAAAAAGGACCCAAAAGTAAAGAGTAAAAGTAATTGTACCTTAATAGAAAATGGCTCAAGTGAAAGTCTAAAAGTATTTGGTTTTAAATATACCTAAGTATCAAAAGTGAATGTAATTGCTCAAATATACTTAAGTATCAAAAGTAAAAGTACAAATTATTCAAAATTCCTTATATTGAGCAAACCAGACGGCACAATATTTTTTATTTCTTTACAGATAGCCAGGGGCACACTCCAACACTCAGACATCATTTACAGATAGCCAGGGGCACACTCCAACACTCAGACATCATTTACAGATAGCCAGGGGCACACTCCAACACTCAGACATCATTTACAGATAGCCAGGGGCACACTCCAACACTCAGACATCATTTACAGATAGGCAGGGGCACACTCCAACACTCAGACATCATTTACAGATAGCCAGGGGCACACTCCAACACTCAGACATCATTTACAAACATAGCCCTTGTGTTTAGTGAGTTCGCCAGATCAGAGGCAGTAGAGATGACCAGGGATGGTCTCTTGATGAGTGTGTGATTTGGACCATTCTCCTATACTGCTAATCATTCAAAATCTAACGAGTACTTTTGGATGTAAAGGAAAATGTATGGAGTAAAGAGTACATTATTTTCTTTAGGAATGTAGGGAAGTCAAAGTTGTCAAATATAAACTAGTAAAGTACAGATACCCCCCCCAACAACTTCAGTACTTTACACCACTCTTCCATGGGCACTCCTGTAGATCTAAAAGAATCAGATACGTTTTACAATATGGCAATTGCTTCACCATGTGGTCTGAATTTTCACCATATTGTTTATAGTTATACGGATCTTATCATTTGAGATCTGCATAAAGCGTAATTCAGTGTAAAGACACAGAGACGTGACAGTCCGGCGTCCATTGTGACATAGCTTCGTGGCTCTGAGACCAGCGCCAGCGGGGGACGCTCAGCCCGGACCACCCAAAGTCCTCTATTCATTTGAATGTGTTGACAGTTGGAGAAATAGCTTGAGCCGCGCTGAGAATTTGAAAAAGTATGAAAGCCAACGGTCCAATATTCTAGAACACTGCTGTGCGTACAAGCACACGTTTTGGACTCTGATAGGCGCTTAAGTGCCGTGAAGGGCATCACTGGTATGTTGATGCCCTTCACCCACCAGGAATAAGAGTACAGAGGAGTTAATTGAGTATTCAGGCGAACTGCTGTAGACTTTAGATTACAGTTAAAGTTATGGAAGACCTTACACAAACAAGATGACTTGTGACATAGCAATAAGAAAGTAGTGCTGTCCATGGTTTGCTTTGAAATCAAGAACTTCCTCACTGAGAAACAAACCGTGTTCAACAATCTTGATCAATATGATGATGACATGTATACTTAAAAATGAGTCCCAGTATCTAATAATAGAAGTACGAAATGTGTGGTAGTGATGTAGGTTTAAATATTTCTAAAATTAACGACTGACGATCCTGTTATTTGATTGTTTATTTTCTCTAAATCTGCCATTTTCTTTCACCCAACATGATGCAATGACACAGACGAACTTTCGGGGGAAATGCCAGATGGGCCAGTCAATTGTTTTGCCCAGTGGGCCTATCTAACTGGTTTCTTGCGCAAAATGATCATCTGGCCAATAATGGGGGCATTGAGGAACAAAATGTGCCAGTATGGTGGCCTCAAGTTTTAAATAAAAAATGTAGAAATGCCAGGGCTGATTTGTGGCCCCTTGATACTGTAAATAGGGTACATTTACACCCCCCCTCCTCCCACATTGACATATTTTGGGGGGTTGAATAATCTGTATGTAGCTTTTTGTCCTTTGAGTGAGGGGTAGACAAACGTCAAAACATGGCAAAATGATGCTTAGGCTTTTTTGTATATTTCAATTGAATATTTGAACCTGTCGGTACATTGACAAGGACAACTTGAGGCCATTGTATTGCAGGTAAAGCATTGGAATGTATTCTAATATATTTTGAAATATGGACCACAACGTTTCTTTCAAATCTGTTGGACAAAATAGGGGACACATTTTTCAAATAATTTCAAGCCAAGGACTAGATTCTTGATTCCCTGTCCAACATGTTTTATAAACCTATGCAGTTTCTGGTTTACCATTCCTAAAATATTTATCATTTGAAATGGACAATATCAGAAGATTGAGGATTTTGTAAGTAGTATTATTTTCTCTTTTTTATGTGTATCAGAATTGGATTGAAATGGGTATTGTGCCACTTTATGTTATCTTTAAATGTGCAATAAATTATATTTCAAGAGCGTTTTCTTACAATGTTTTCATATCTCAGTGTGTTTGTCCTTTTAATGGACTTTATTGCATTTCTGTGAAAGTCTTGGTATGTGTATGTTGAATGCACTAACTAAGTTGCTCTGGATAAATAACCAACATTATAATTTAAAATGCAAATGATTCTGATTGTTGTATTATTCTAAAAGAGTGATATCATGGGATGATTTATCCTATATTGTTGACTCTACATTTCCCCTCCATGCATATTGTCCAGTGAGAAGTTTCTTCTTCAGATTTCAACTTGTCTTTCTGCAAGTCCTTGCATCCTATCTCCTCAACCGTTTTGGAAGACAAGGTCCAGGGTCACTCCTCTCTGACCTTATTCTCCTACAGATTTGGAGGAGGTGGCAAAGGAGTGAGGTGGTGAGGGATCAAGGAAAGAGGAATTCAGAAAAGGCCCTGGAGTGAAGTATTTTGATTCAAGTGAAGAGGGTATTGGATGACAAGATCTGAGTAGAATATTTTCTCCAATGCCCTTCTTGCTTCCCTCTGCTGTTGTGAGGAGGAGGAGGAGGAGGAGACTATTCAGATGCAACGCATACAGGAAGTTACTGACGCAGCAGTTACACAGTCCCAAATGCACTCTATTCCCTATAATTGGTGCACAATATAGGGAATAGGGTGCATTATTTTTAACTAGAGCCCTATGGGTCCTGGTAAAAGCAGCGCACTATATAGGGAATAGGGTGCCATTTGAGACACCCCACAGAACTCTCAAGATGTTCTTTTTAGTCAACCACAAGGAGGCAGCATTTGACTGTAGCATGGCCACTAGCTGTAAAGCGACGCCCTCATTAGCCTGCATAAATTATCCTAATCAAACAAGATTACAGTCCAGTAAAGACAGATCTAATCTACTTTCCTTGTGTTTCTTTGTTATATTTACTTATTTACAAACAAGAATGCACAACTCAAAGGCATGGACGTATGACATGTTATAGGCCTACTAATAAAGCATTGATCACTGGTAGTTTTTAAATGAAATCATCTTTCATCGAACCTTTTATCAAACCTATCCATGAATGCTAACATTTCATTAGTAGATTATAGATACTGGCTGTGTCTTTCACTGCTGAGTTCATACCCTAACAAACATGTATTTATTGAACTGCTAATTGACCACAGATGGGCTCTCTCCGCAAGAATCGGTCCATATTGAATCAATCTAGTGCTGAAACTAGACGACTAACGAGTGTCTAAGTTGTTCTGCGGTCTACTGTTGTTCTGTAATTAGGAAGGAAAAATATATCCGAGGAGATGTAGGCAACACGTTTTTTATTTCATGCCATCCGTTGCAGAATACTAGTGTCTCTCTGATTCTTTTGTTGTGAGTTATGAGTGCACCTGAACTGTGACCTATTGTTTATTGGAGTTTTCCAATGTGTGTGTGTATGTGTGCACTCATGTTTAAGCATGCATGTGTGTGTGTGTGCGTGTGTGTGTGTGCGTGTGCGTGCGCAGCTGTTGTTTCCCCCCCATCTGCTGTTCTCGGGTGCTAGTCATTTATCTCAGTTACCCTGACAGTGTCAGAACTCCATCTGTGAAAACAGTAAACACACTGACTCACTCCCTGCACCACTCTTAGTAACTGCTATCGATACCAGGCATGGGAGCTTAGTGCAAGACCTGGACCCCAGCCGCACACACACTGAAGGCACATTCATGTTCCAGAGAATCGTAGCTTTCAGGAATGGGGTCATAATAGCAAAACGGTTCAAATGCTAGAGTTAAACTCAGAGGAAGAAAATAAATTCAACATTTGCTTCAGAAACCACCAGCAGCTTCTGTTTATCACAAAGAACATTTGATTCTATCTGTTCTCCTCTACCTTTCCTGGCTTGCAAAGTACCAGGATGTTGTTTTTGGTTTTGAATCTGAATTTAGAGAACTGAATCTGAATGCATCTGAGAAGATATATATTAGGAACTTTAATAAAGTTGAAATTATAGTTTGTAAACTCGCTACCAACAATGAATGCAATATTTACTTTATTGAAACGGAATATATAAATATTCAATTGGAATATTAGATTAAATTAATGTAAAAGTGAATGAAATATTCATTAAATAAATACAATGATTCTATTTCTATTAATTATATTTGTGCATTACAACTAAACATTTTTTAAATTCAAATTCAATATCCAAATACAATTTCTGTTAGCAATGAAAACGCTCCATACATGCAGTCTGGTCTCAATTGAGATTTATGGCTAATAAATGGTGGGGAGGGGAAGGAGAAGAATGAGGGGAGAGGGAGAGGGATGCCAGAGCCAAAACGAATGACTGGGTGACTGGGAATCAAGGAGGAAGAAGAAAGATGGAGGATGGGGGCAAAAAAGTACAGAGGGAAGCAGGCACTCGTTCCCATCTGGACTGTAACAGTGGAGAGCGGATACCAAGACTAACTAGCAGGGTATGTTTTTAGGAGTCTGTAACCCTACCCTTTCTCTTCACCCAAAACCTACCTCTTCCTCCCTCCACTGTCTCCCCCTACCTCACCCTGGGGTTGCGACATCATCAGATCTCCAAATTGATGCTACGTAAAAAGTTAGCCGAGTGCCCATTGTGATTGAGAGTATAATGGACAAAAATGTCTGTTTTGTTAAGCTTGTTTTTACCAGGCCTGTAGTACCTATTGCAGTTGCATCGTAAGTTGGAAGTTCATTAAGGACATGTTAATCAGCTTCTCTGTCTTTCTCCAAACATCAACCACTTTTTCCAATGCCTGTTCATCATCATGCCCACTGAGTTAAATAAATCACATTTATTTCAAATCAAATGTTATTTTACCTTGAAAAGCTCTGACGAAGACCATGGTGGCAGTATGGAATGGGTAAAAGCTCTGACGAAGGCCATGGTGGCAGTATGGAATGGGTAAAAGCTCTGACGAAGACCATGGTGGCAGTATGAATAGGGTAAAAGCTCTGACGAAGGCCATGGTGGCAGTATGGAATGGGTAAAAGCTCTGACGAAGGCCATGGTGGCAGTATGGAATGGGTAAAAGCTCTGATGAAGACCATGGTGGCAGTATGGAATGGGTAAAAGCTCTGATGAAGGCCGTGAGGCCAATACGTAAGCTCATTAAAGATCAGTGATATTATCAAGAGCAGTGTGCGGTTTCTTTTTTCCCTCGCCTTGAAATGCTTACTTACAAAATAAATCACATTTATTTCAAATCAAATGCATTTCAAGAAAGAGAATTCAGAAAATATTTACTAAATAAACAAAAGTTTTTTATTATTTTTAAGTAACAATAATGAGGCTAAAAACATGGAGGGGGTACAGGTTAGTCGAGGTCATTTGTACATGTAGGTAGGGTGTAAAGAGACCATGCATAGATAATAAATAGCGAGTAACAGCAGTGTAAAAACAGGGGGGGTTCAATGTAAATAGTCCGGATGGCCATTTGATTAATTATACAGCAGTCTTAGGGGGTAGAAGCTATTAAGTAACCTTTTGGACCTAGACTTGGCCCTTCAGTACAGCTTGCCGTGCGGTAGCAGAGAGAATAGTCTATGACTTGGGTGACTGGAGTCTTTGACAATTTTTGGGCCTTCCTCTGATAGTGCCTAGTATATAGGTCCTGGATAGGTCCTGGATGACAGGAAGCTTGGCCCCAGTGATGTACTGGGCCGTACGCATTACCTTCTGTAGCGCCTTACGGTCGGATGCCGAGCAATTGTCATATCAGATGGTGATGCAACCGGTCAGGATGCTCTCGATGGTGCAGCTGCAGAACTTTTTGAGGGTCTGGGGAGCCATGCCATATCTTTTTAGTCTCCTGAGGGGGAAAAGGCGTTGTTTAGTCCCAGGGTCCTTAGCTTAGTGATGATTTTTGTGGGCACTATGGTGTTGAATGCTGAGCTGTAGTCAATGAACAGCATTCTCACATAGGTGTTCCTTTTGTCCAGGTGGGAAAGGGCAGTGTGGAGCGTGATTAAGATTGCATCATCTGTGGATCTGTTGGGGTGGTATGTGAATTGGAGTGGGTCTAGGGTTTCTGGGATGATGGAGTTGATGGGAGCCATGACCAGCCTTTCAAAGCACTTATGCAGGTTACCATTGCTTTCTTGGTCCGTGCATGCTTTGAGTACACGTCCTGGTAATTCGTCTGGCCCTGCAGGCCTTGTGAATGTTGACCTATTTAAAGGACTTTCTCATATCAGCTGTGGAAAGCGTGATCACACAGTCATCCAGAATAACTGGTGCTCTTATGCATGCTTCAGTGTTGCTTGCCTCAAAGCGAGAGTAAAAGGCATTTAGCCCATCTCGCGGCACCGGGCAGCTCATGGCTGGGTTTCCCTTTGTTGTTCCTAAGAGTTTGCAAGCCCTGCCACATCCGACGAGCGTCAGAGCCGGTGTAGTAGGATTCAATCTTAAGTCCTGTATTCATTGATGCTTTGCCTGTTTGATGGTTTGTCTGAGGGCAAAGCGTCCAGATTAGTGTCCCGCTCCTCAAAAGCGGCAGCTCTAGCCTTTAGCTCGTTGCGGATGTTCCCTGTAATCCATGGCTTCTGGTTGGTCTATGTACGTACGGTCACTGTGGGGACGTCGTCGATGCACTAATTGATGAAGCCGGTGACTGAGGTAGTATACTCCTCAATGCCATTGGATGAATCCTGGAACATATTCCAGTCTGTGCTAGCAAAACAGTCCTGTACCGTAGCATCCGCGTCATCTGACCACGTATTGAGTGAGTGGTACTTCCTGCTTTAATTTTTGCTTGTAAGCAGGAATCAGGAGGATATAATTATGGTCAGATTTGCCAAATGGAGTGTGAGGGAGAGCTGTATGCGTCTCTGTGTGTAGAGTAAAGGTGGTCTAAAGTTTTTTTCCTCTGGTTGCACATGTGACATGCTGGTAGAAATGAGGTAAAACGGATTTAAGTTTGCCTGCATGAAAGTCCCCGGCCACTAGGAGCGGCGCTTCTGGAAAACCATTTTCTTGTTTATTTATGGCCTTATACAGCTCATTGAGTGCGGTCTTAGTGCCATCATCGGTTTGTGGTGGTAAATAGACGACTACGAAAAATATAGACAAAAACTTGGCAGATAGTGTGGTCTACAACTTATCATGAGGTACTCTACCTCAGGTGAGCAGCAATACCTCGAGACTTCCTTAATATTAGACATTGTGTAACGATTGTTGTTGGAATGAGGTGAGGACCAAAGCGCAGCATGTTGAGTGTTCATCAGGTATTTATTAAAAACCGAGAACACTAAACAAAAATAAAAAAGGAGAAACAAAACGAAAAAGTTCTGAAAGGTGACATACACATAACAGAAAATAAACACCCACAAAACACAGGTGGAAAAAGGCTACCTAACTATGATTCTCAATCAGAGACAACTAACGACACCTGCCTCTGATTGAGAACCATACCAGGCCAAACGCAAAAACCAACATAGAAAAACAAACATAGACTGCCTAACCCAACTCACGCCCTAACCATACTAAAACAAAGACAAAACAAAGGAACTAAGGTCAGAACGTGACACATTGCACACCAGCTGTTATTGACAAATAGACACATACCACCACCCCTCGTCTTACAGGACATAGCTGTTCTATCCAGCCGATGCACGGAAAACCCAGCCAACTGTATATTATCTGTGTCATCGTTCAGCCACGACACGGTGAAACATAAGATATTACAGTTTTTAATCCAGTTTATTCTCCAGTGATTGCATGTTGGCCAATAGAACAGATTGTAGAGGCGGGTTACCCACAATCTAAGCCCCCTGTACCTCTGTTTTTCTTCATGCAAATGATGGGGATTTGGGCCTGGTCTCGGAGAAACAGTATATCCTTCCAGTCGGACCTAATGGCCTGAAAAAGCTGTGTTACTCAATCACTCTATAAAACATTTACCCTACAGTTTCAAAGATTAAAAAAAAAAGTTTTTTTTTCAACTTCGTCTATGTAAATTACTATTCAACATTCCATCTTATTTAAAGGGATAGTTCACTCAAATTACATATTGGTTTCCTTACTCTGTAAGCAGTCTATAGACAAGGTAAGATGGCAATCATGCTGTGGTTTTCTTTACCTTGCTGTCTTACTATGTCCATAGACTTTTTAACATTTGTCAACTGTCCCTTTAACCCATTTCAGTTATTTGGTTGAATTGAATTTAAATCTGGCATTTTTAAATATTCCCCGTATATACTATGCTTACTTTCTTACTTTACTGTGCATTTCAGATTTCCTATTCTTATTTCTTGTGTTTTTTTTCTAGTAATTGATTGATGCATTGTTGGTTTTTGAGTTTGCAAGAAAGGCATTTCACTGTACTGCATGTGACATTAAAACTCAACTTCAAAATCATCATGAGAAGATAGGAGAATTTCCACCCTTTATCTTTTGATTGAGCAGGTGTGATACAAACTAAAACTGTAATCATATGCTCATTGTAGAGAGGCACGCACTGTGATTGTTGACAGATGGATTCCGTCGTTGTTTTTACCTGCCTGTCTCAAAGGTTTCCTGCTTGGCTTGTGGCGTGTGAGCTCATTGTGACATTGCTCTGCTCTGTGCCCGCTGGCTATTGTGTATATCAAAGCACACTGGCAAGAGTATTAAACCAGAAGAAGTCCTGACTTGTCAGCGTGCATGTCTCAAGATTATTATGATACACATGAAAAAGCATGCAAGAGACCTGGAAATATGTACCATGCTCTCAGCCCAACTTTGATGCTGTTCCAGCATGGATACAGTGTTTCACCTTTGTCTAGGTCAGGTTTTCAAGGAACATTGTGAATTGATCTCTCTCTCCCTCTCTCTCACTTTAGCAGACCATTTTGCGTGGAGGTTTTGAATAATACAACATTTACATTACATTTACATGTAAGTCATTTAGCAGACGCTCTTATCCAGAGCGACTTACAAATTGGTGCATTCACCTTATGACATCCAGTGGAACAGCCACTTTACAATAGTGCATCTAGATCTTTTAAGGGGGGGGGTGAGAAGGATTACTTTATCCTATCCTAGGTATTCCTTAAAGAGGTGGGGTTTCAGGTGTCTCCGGAAGGTGGTGATTGACTCCGCTGTCCTGGCGTCGTGAGGGAGTTTGTTCCACCATTGGGGGGCCAGAGCAGCGAACAGTTTTGACTGGGCTGAGCGGGAGCTGTACTTCCTCAGTGGTAGGGAGGCGAGCAGGCCAGAGGTGGATGAACGCAGTGCCCTTGTTTGGGTGTAGGGCCTGATCAGAGCCTGGAGGTACTGAGGTGCCGTTCCCCTCACAGCTCCGTAGGCAAGCACCATGGTCTTGTAGCGGATGCGAGCTTCAACTGGAAGCGAGTGGAGAGAACGGAGGAGCGGGGTGACGTGAGAGAACTTGGGAAGGTTGAACACCAGACGGGCTGCGGCGTTCTGGATGAGTTGAAGGGGTTTAATGGCACAGGCAGGGAGCCCAGCCAACAGCGAGTTGCAGTAATCCAGACGGGAGATGACAAGTGCCTGGATTAGGACCTGCGCCGCTTCCTGTGTGAGGCAGGGTCGTACTCTGCGGAAGTTGTAGAGCATGAACCTACAGGAACGGGCCACCGCCTTGATGTTGGTTGAGAACGACAGGGTGTTGTCCAGGATCACACCAAGGTTCTTAGCGCTCTGGGAGGAGGACACAATGGAGTTGTCAACCGTGATGGCGAGATCATGGAACGGGCAGTCCTTCCCCGGGAGGAAGAGCAGCTCCGTCTTGCCGAGGTTCAGCTTGAGGTGGTGATCCGTCATCCACACTGATATGTCTGCCAGACATGCAGAGATGCGATTCGCCACCTGGTCGTCAGAAGGGGGAAAGGAGAAGATTAGTTGTGTGTCGTCTGCATAGCAATGATAGGAGAGACCATGTGAGGTTATGACAGAGCCAAGTGACTTGGTGTATAGCGAGAATAGGAGAGGGCCTAGAACAGAGCCCTGGGGGACACCAGTGGTGAGAGCGCGTGGTGAGGAGACAGATTCTCGCCACGCCACCTGGTAGGAGCGACCTGTCAGGTAGGACGCAATCCAAGCGTGAGCCGCGCCGGAGATGCTCAACTCGGAGAGGGTGGAGAGGAGGATCTGATGGTTCACAGTATCGAAGGCAGCCGATAGATCTAGAAGGATGAGAGCAGAGGAGAGAGAGTTAGCTTTAGCAGTGCGGAGCGCCTCCGTGATACAGAGGAGAGCAGTCTCAGTTGAATGACTAGTCTTGAAACCTGACTGATTTGGATCAAGAAGGTCATTCAGAGAGAGATAGCGGGAGAGCTGGCCAAGGACGGCACGTTCAAGAGTTTTGGAGAGAAAAGAAAGAAGGGATACTGGTCTGTAATTGTTGACATCGGAGGGATCGAGTGTAGGTTTTTTCAGAAGGGGTGCAACTCTCGCTCTCTTGAAGACGGAAGGGACGTAGCCAGCGGTCAGTGATGAGTTGATGAGCGAGGTGAGGTAAGGGAGGAGGTCTCCGGAAATGAAGACGGAAGGAAGCCAGCGGTCAGTGATGAGTTGATGAGCGAGGAGTGAGGTAAGGGAGGTCCGGAAATGGTCTGGAGAAGAGGGGAGGGGATAGGGTCAAGCGGGCAGGTTGTTGGGCGGCCGGCCGTCACAAGACGCAAGATTTCATCTGGAGAGAGAGGGGAGAAAGAGGTCAGAGCACAGGGTAGGGCAGTGTGAGCAGAACCAGCGGTGTCGTTTGACTTAGCAAACGAGGATCGGATGTCGTCGACCTTCTTTTCAAAATGGTTGACGAAGTCGTCTGCAGAGAGGGAGGAGGGGGGGAGGAGGATTCAGGAGGGAGGAGAAGGTGGCAAAGAGCTTCCTAGGGTTAGAGGCAGATGCTTGGAATTTAGCGTGGTAGAAAGTGGCTTTAGCAGCAGAGACAGAGGAGGAAAATGTAGAGAGGAGGGAGTGAAAGGATGCCAGGTCCGCAGGGAGGCGAGTTTTCCTCCATTTCCGCTCGGCTGCCCGGAGCCCTGTTCTGTGAGCTCGCAATGAGTCATCGAGCCACGGAGCGGGGGGGGGAGGACCGAGCCGGCCTGGAGGATAGGGGACATAGAGAGTCAAAGGATGCAGAGAGGGAGGAGAGGAGGGTTGAGGAGGCAGAATCAGGAGATAGGTTGGAGAAGGTTTGAGCGGAGGGAAGAGATGATAGGATGGAAGAGGAGAGAGTAGCGGGGGAGAGAGAGCGAAGGTTGGGACGGCGCGATACCATCCGAGTAGGGGCAGTGTGGGAGGTGTTGGATGAGAGCGAGAGGGAAAAGGATACAAGGTAGTGGTCGGAGACTTGGAGGGGAGTTGCAATGAGGTTAGTGGAAGAACAGCATCTAGTAAAGATGAGGTCGAGCGTATTGCCTGCCTTGTGAGTAGGGGGGAGGGTGAGAGGGTGAGGTCAAAAGAGGAGAGGAGAGGAGTGGAAAGAAGGAGGCAGAGAGGAATGAGTCAAAGGTAGACGTGGGGAGGTTAAAGTCGCCCAGAACTGTGAGAGGTGAGCCGTCCTGGGGAAAGGAGCTTATCAAGGCATCAAGCTCATTGATGAACTCTCCGAGGGAACCTTGAGGGCGATAAATGATAAGGATGTTAAGCTTGAAAGGGCTGGTAACTGTGACAGCATGGAATTCAAAGGAGGCGATAGACAGATGGGTAAGGGGAGAAAGAGAGAATGACCACTTGGGAGAGATGAGGATCCCGGTGCCACCACCCCGCTGACCAGAAGCTCTCGGGGTGTGCGAGAACACGTGGGCGGACGAAGAGAGAGCAGTAGGAGTAGCAGTGTTGTCTGTGGTGATCCATGTTTCCGTTAGTGCCAAGAAGTCGAGGGACTGGAGGGAGGCATAGGCTGAGATGAACTCTGCCTTGTTGACCGCAGATCGGCAATTCCAGAGGCTACCGGAGACCTGGAACTCCACGTGGGTCGTGCGCGCTGGGACCACCAGATTAGGGTGGCCGCGGCCACGCGGTGTGGAGCGTTTGTATGGTCTGTGCAGAGAGGAGAGAACAGGGATAAACAGACACATAGTTAACAGGCTACAGAAGAGGCTACGCTAATGCAAAGGAGATTGGAATGACAAGTGGACTACACGTCTCGAATGTTCAGAAAGTTAAGCTACGTAGCAAGAATCTTATTGACTAAAATTGTTAAAATGATACAGTACTGCTGAAGTAGGCTAGCTGGCAGTGGGTGCGTTGTTGACACTACACTAATCAAGTCGTTCCGTTGAGTGTAATAGTTTCTACAGTGCTGCAATTCGGGGGCTAGCTGGCTAGCTAGTAGTGTTGTTTACGTTACGTTGCGTTAAAAGAACAACAATAGCTGGCTAGCTAACCTAGAAAATCGCTCTAGGCTACACAATTATCTTTGATACAAAGACGGCTATGTAGCTAGCTATGTAGCTAGCTACGATCAAACAAATCAAACCGTTGTACTGTAATGAAATGAAATGAAAATGTGATACTACCTGTGAATGCGACCGGGTTGTTGAGTTCTATTCAGAAGACGTTGGCTAGCGTTGGCTAGCTGTTGGCTAGCTAGCAGAGTCTCCTACGTTAAGGACGACAAATAGCTGGCTAGCTAACCTCCGTAAATTAAGATAATCACTCTAAGACTACACACTCTAAACCAACACAATTATCTTGGAACGAAGATACGAAGACAGCAAAGACAGCTATGTAGCTAGCTAACACTACACTGATCGAGTCGTTCAGTTGAGTGTAATAGTTTTCCCAGTGCAGCTAATCAGTGGACGTTAGCTAGCTGGCTAGTGAAGACTACGTTAGGACGGCGAAATACGATAATTACGCAATTATCTTTGATACAAAGACGGCTATGTAGCTAGCTGAGAAGAAATTGCTAAGATTAGACAAATCAAACTGTTGTGCTATAATGAAATATAATGAAATGAAATGTAAAAAGTTATACTACCTGCGGGAGCAAGCGCCGATGCGACCAAGTGGGTAAGTTACGTTACAGTCCTTTATTGAACTCTGAAAGCCGTCAGCTAAATCATATATCTTTTGGTCAATCAATTTTGTCTATGCCATGGTACTCAATGCCAGACTTTCAGCAGAGTAAACCTGTTCGTTTGTTTGTTTGTTCTTTCTCTCTATCTTTGACTGACGTTGTCTAACGTAAGCTAGCTAATGTTACCAAATAAGAGTATCTCAATTTGCTAGCCATCTATTCCATCCTTGATTGGAAAACACTCCGTTACTAAAAATATAATTGTTGATATAACTACCTAAATCTCTGTTTGTGTGTTGGCAGCAATGATGAATGTGTATAAATTATCTATGGTTCTTTCTCAGCCAGTCTCTGCTGGCTAGCAATCTTACTGCTAATTTAATGACGCTAGTTAGCTAACAGCAAGCTGACAATATTAACATGTCCATGTTAGCGATGCTTAGTTAGCCAGTCTAATAGAGATCAATATAATTAGTGTGGTGGTTAAATCAAATCAAATCAAAATCAAATCAAATGTATTTATATAGCCCTTCGTACATTAGCTGATATCTCAAAGTGCTGTACAGAGACCCAGCCTAAAACCCCAAACAGCAAGCAATGCAGGTGTAGAAGCACTGTGGCTAGGAAAAACTCCCTAGAAAGGCCAAAACCTAGGAAGAAACCTAGAGAGGAACCAGGCTATGTGGGGTGGCCAGTCCTCTTCTGGTTAAATTGTGTAATTGTTGTATATTTTGTTGTAGGTGGTACAGAGTCTGATTCCACCAACATGCGTTTCCAACCCCTAGATCTGCACAAGGTGAAGGTAAATTGTCCAAAATCTGACGGCTAAGGTAGCTCAATTTACAGTAAGCATGGTATAAACATGAATTGGGTAGTGTTGGTATGGTTTGGTGTTATGGGGTTACAGGTGGTTGAAGGTAGCCTGAGGAACACAGAATACCTTCCAGACCATGTAATCAATTTAGTCTACTCCACTTCTCTTTTTGTCTTTCATTTTTGTAAATCTCTGGTTATCTGCAGTCATTCCACAGCGCCCTGCTGAAAAATACCCCAAAGCGGGGCATTCTGGGTACACAAGCATGAGGGAGCGACCACACCTTGCGGTTATGGAGCACAACACCATTGTGAGATAGAAACCGGCAAGGGACTCTGAAAGGTATAAATCAAGACTACAACGGTAATGACACAACCACCTCATTCTTCTCTGCAGATTCTAAAAACACAATACAAAGACACCTCTACAAAATTCCCCTGCAAAGGGCTACTATTGACAAGAATGATCTGTCAAAGTCAATGGGGTGGGGTAAGTTTACATACCGTACTTTGAGATGAGGAAGGTGTTTTTGGTTGTGCAGGGTTGTGCTTAAACAGTAAATGTATTGTTTTGTATGAGAGCGATTGAGGTGCCATTTGTCTTCAATCTCCCACACACAACAGTTCATACTGTGCAAGAACTGCCATTTTAAGACTTTTCACACCTTCTTTGGCCCCCCGGCCCATTCCCTTTGTTGACTGATCATTCCTCTCAAAAGCAGCTCCCAATGTCCCCTCATTGTCCCTAAAAAATACGCTAGCCAGTCCAGTTCTGTTGAAACCTTTACCAACAAAGGTGTGTTGTCCTACGTCCCTTCCACAAAAAGTGTCAAATGCTAACACTATAACCATGTCTTTCCAAGAGTCGTGCAGTACCAGCAAATGTTCTGCAACAGGACCAAACAGCAGATGGTTAAGAAGCCC
Source organism: Oncorhynchus gorbuscha (assembly GCF_021184085.1). Classification (NCBI taxonomy): domain Eukaryota; kingdom Metazoa; phylum Chordata; class Actinopteri; order Salmoniformes; family Salmonidae; genus Oncorhynchus; species Oncorhynchus gorbuscha. Next base: position 13,052,449 of record NC_060175.1, on the reverse strand, counting down.
TACACCACTATCAGCAGAGTCTTATCCAGCTGGCCGTTCACTGCAGACAGGACCATTTGCTATAAGCACAAATAGTCTCAGCTTCCTCAGCCAACTATGCCAAACACCATTCGCTATAAGCGCAAACAGTCTCAGCTTCCTCAGCCCTCTATGCTAAACACCATTCGCTATAAGAACAAATAGTCTCAGCTTCCTCAGCCCACCATGCCAAACACCATTCGCTATAAGAACAAATAGTCTCAGCTTCCTCAGCCAACTATGCCAAACACCATTCGCTATAAGAACAAATAGTCTCAGCTTCCTCAGCCCACCATGCCAAACACCATTCGCTATAAGAACAAATAGTCTCAGCTTCCTCAGCCCACTATACCAAACAACATTCGCTATAAGAACAAATAGTCTCAGCTTCCTCAGCCCACTATACCAAACAACATTCGCTATAAGAACAAATAGTCTCAGCTTCCTCAGCCCACCATGCCAAACACCATTCGCTATAAGAACAAATAGTCTCAGCTTCCTCAGCCCACTATACCAAACAACATTCGCTATAAGAACAAATAGTCTCAGCTTCCTCAACCAATAAAGTTCATTCATGACGAGTAATCGGGAATCAAGCCGCACAAGAGAAGAATCTTCCAGAAAGAATGCTGGCATGTTAGCAGATAAGACAGTACCTAGAATCTTGGTCAAGGTAAGCATGGTGATTGATTCTATTCAACATTTGTCTGTGTGGTTGTAGTCAGGATTGTAAGTAGTAATGTCATTAATGATTGCTCCATATCCTCATTTTGTGCTTTTGAGTCTGAAACATATTGGCATGGCAGCTAAAGTAAAAGACGATGTTGCTAGCTAGCTTCTATGAACAGTTAAACAGGACTAGGTCAAGATTAACATTTTGCAAGAAGGTAAAGTTAGTTGGCAAAAAACCATGATACTTACCTATTTTTCAAGAATCTCTTGTTTGAGGTAACAGTTAAAAATGATAAGTTCATGTATTTACATTAAAAAAAAATGTAAATTGTTTTTCATGACATATTTAAGATCAAACGATTATACACCTACTCCTATGAGATTGGTGCTTTAATGCAATTGAACAGTTTGCCCATGGCTGCCTTCATGTTGTAAAACTGTCTGCCTCCATGGTGCAAAGGTGACATACAGATTTATTGAAACAGGATGTGGAGTTCATTTTTGCAGTTGAACAGTATTACTTTGTATTATGGGTGTCCATTTATCAATACATTTATAATTATTTGACAAAAATACAAACAATTCAACATCTGTGCATGGCAGGGTAGCCTAGTGGTTAGAGCATTGGATTAATTACTAGAAGTTACAGGAAGTTCAAACCCCTGAGCTGACAAGGTACACATCTGTCGTTCTGCCCCTGAACAGGCAGTTAACCCACTGTTCCTAGGCCGTCATTGAAAATAAGAATTTGTTCTTTACTGACTTGCCTAGTTAAAAAAAAAAAAAATATATATATATATATATATATAAATATGAGTGGATGCATGCATAAATCAATATAGAATTGAATCAAACATTTCATAATGAAAAAATATATATTTCATGAATAAAATGTATATTTACAGGTCCATGACATTTGCCTACTACATTTGTGCTGCTTTGTCTACCAATTCAAATGTTAAATAGTGTTGGTGAGTACTGTTATCAGAGGTTGTTTTAATAACCCCCCCAAAAACGGTCCAAATGTCAGTCTTTAGGTCTTATGATGCTTCTGTTCTTTTTCCAGTATTGTGTAAATGGGTTGTTCAGAAGTAGGTCCAAACTTTTGCATAATTACAAGTTAAAGCACCAACATTACGGCCATGATGTCCGTTACCCATGTACATACACATGCTGTCCCCACATGCTTCAAGATGGCCACCATTGTTCCTGTTCCCAAGAAAGCTAAGGTAACTGAGCTAAACGACTACCGCCCCATAGCACTCACTTCCGTCATCATGAAGTGCTTTGAGGGACTAGTCAAGGACCATATCACCTCCACCCTACCTGACACCCTAGACCCACTCCAATTGGCTTACCGCCTCAATAGGTCCACAGACGACGCAACCACACTGCCCACTGCCCACTGCTCTAACCCATCTGGACAAGAGGAATACCTATGTGAGAATGCTGTTCATCGACTACGGCTCAGCATTTAACACAATAGTACCCTCCAAAATCGTTATCAATCTCGAGACCCTGGTTCTCGACCCCGCCCTGTGCAACTGGGTACGGGAATTCCTGACGGGCCGCCCCCAAGTGGTGAGGGTAGGTAACAACATCTCCACCACCCTTGTGGAGACCCCTCAACACTGGGTCTCCACAAGGGTGCTTTCTCAGTCCTCTCCTGTACTCCCTGTTCACCCACGACTGCGTGGCCATGCACGCCTCCAACTCAATCATCAAGTTTGCGGACGACACTACAGTGGTAGGCTTGATTACCAACAACGACGAGATGGCCTACAGGGAGGAGTGTGGTGTCAGGAAAATAACCTCACACTCAATGTCAACAAAACAAAGGAGATGATCGTGGACTTCAGGAAACAGCAGAAGGAGCACCCCCCCATCCACATCAACGGGACAGTAGTGGAGAGGGTAGTAAGTTTTAAGTTCCTCTGCGTACACATCATGGACACACTGAATTGGTCCACCCACACATGGACAGCGTTATGAAGAAGACGCAGCAGCGCCCCTTCAACCTCAGGAGGCTGACGAAATTTGGCTTGTCACCAAAAGCACTCACAAACTTCTACAGATGCACAATCGAGAGCATCCTGTCAGGCTGTATCACCGCCTGGTACGGCAACTGCTCCGCCCACAACCGTAAGGCTCTCCAGAGGGTAGTGAGGTCTGCACAACTCATCACCGGGGGCAAACTACCTGCCCTCCAGGACACCTACACCACGCGATGTCACAGGAAGGCCATAAAGATCATCAAGGACAACAACCTCCCGAGCCACTGCCTGTTCACCCCACTATCATCCAGAAGGCGAGGTCAGTACAGGTGCATCAAAGCTGGGACTGAGAGACTGAAAAACAGCTTCTATCTCAAGGCCATCAGACTGTTAAACAGCCACCACTAACATTTAGTGGCTGCTGCCAACATACTCAACTCCAGCCACTTAAATAATGGAAATTGATGTAAAAATGTATCACTGGCCACTTTAAACAATGCTACTTAATATAATATAATGTTTACATATCCTACATTACTCATATCTTGCCTATGCCGTTCTGTACCATCACTCATTCATATATCTTTATGTACACATTCTTCATCCCTTTACACGTGTGTGTATAAGGTAGTAGTTGTGGAATTGTTAGGTTAGATTACTCGTTGGTTATTACTGCATTGTCGGAACTAGAAGCACAAGCATTTCACTACACTCACATTAACATCTGCTAACCACTACACTCACATTAACATCTGCTAACCACTACACTCACATTAACATCTGCTAACCACTACACTCACATTAACATCTGCTAACCACTACACTCACATTAACATCTGCTAACCACTACACTCACATTAACATCTGCTAACCACTACACTCACATTAACATCTGCTAACCACTACACTCACATTAACATCTGCTAACCACTACACTCACATTAACATCTGCTAACCACTACACTCACATTAACATCTGCTAACCACTACACTCACATTAACATCTGCTAACCACTACACTCACATTAACATCTGCTAACCACTACACTCACATTAACATCTGCTAACCACTACACTCACATTAACATCTGCTAACCACTACACTCACATTAACATCTGCTAACCACTACACTCACATTAACATCTGCTAACCACTACACTCACATTAACATCTGCTAACCACTACACTCACATTAACATCTGCTAACCACTACACTCACATTAACAGCTGCTAAATACATGATGAAAACAAGCTTGGATTCCCCCAGAGTGAAATTCCCCTTTAAGGGGAAAGTAATCAGATTACGTTAATGGGTTTGTTTAATTTTGGACAGGTAACTAGTAACAGTAACGAATTACATACAACTGAGAACCACTGATTGACTTCCTGTTGGCTGTCTGACCACCTAGGACAAGAGGACCATAATGTCTGTAATTGGCTAACAAAGTTTAGATTAGGTATACATTGAGATAAGATGTAATACCATCCCATAATGTCTCGAGGGTAATTCAGATTAACTGTACATCTGTACCTGGCTTTGATACCCAGAACTCGACCAGCCGTATACCATTCTATTCAGTGGAATCTCTGTACTCAGTGGGAAAGACATGTACATTTCTAGCATTTACAGTTCTCCGAATTTATTCATATGAATATAAATATTTTACATCACACACATGCATGCACACAACACACCCACGCAGATTCTAAAGTGTCCCTCTCTCCACACCCTACTGTGATTACAACCCTGCTCAACCCCATCCTCCTCTATGGTCTTTGTCCTCTCTCCTCCCTGCTCTTTGTCCTCTCTCCTCCCTTCACTTGCTCTCTCTCAACACACCATCTCCCTCTCTCTCGCGCTCTTTTCACAACTTTGCGCTACATTCACTTTTCGGGCCTCACCTTGACCTCCACTTCCACAAATCCCACCCGTGGCATTCTATTGGCCCATTAATCATGGAGCAAGAAAGGGCTCTGTAGACAAGGCTACAGGGGCTAGCAAACATCCCCAGGAATTTAGTGTTGGAGTCAGATTCCTAATGCTTTGCAGCAGTGTACAGTATGTTTCTAAGGGGGAAGAAGACGCCCTGAAGTATGATGGAGCACAATGTGATGAAAACCTGATAGTTCTTCCACTGAGAAGGAGTCATTTCCAAAATGGCCACCTCATTCAACAGAAATGCAAGCAATGGAAGTTTCAGTTGATTATGATTGGGTTTCAATGATGTTGACCAGCTTCAGGCATTTTGATATCCTACCATGTTGAAACAATCTATTTTGATATCCGACCACGTTGTTACGGTTCTATTGGAGGAAGAAGGGATATTTTGTTTGCACAGAAAAATGTATTTCATTTTGGGTCAACAAGAGGTTGAGTTTTAAAATAACTGTCTACTGACATCGTAGGCGGAGAAAAGGAGAACCCGGTCTTGGACTTAGGAGCCGACTGACTATGACAGATACTGCAGACAAAAGATAAATGATAACAGACACACACCCCAAATATTTGCTAGTGGTTAATGATTACAAACATACACACTGGGTGATTGTATGATATAAACGATTAGTCAGAACTTGTTCTGCATGCTAGTAGTTAGTGAATACCAATCTCCTCTCATGGATGTGGTTGTGTCTCGAGACAAAATAAAGCTGGATTTGAGCAGTAGCTCCTACAGTGCAGAGGTGAAAGCCTAACAGACTGTACAACAAAAGACGGTACAAGAAAAGTCCAGGCCCCTGTGTAGAGGCAGTACAACGCTGTGTTATGGTTCTATATCTATGTCTGTACAGTGGTCATCAAACCTGGTCCCGGAGAGTTACAGGGTGTGGTCATCAAACCTGGTCCCGGAGAGTTACAGGGTGGTGACCATCAAACCTGGTCCTGGAGAGTTACAGGGTGTGGTCATCAAACCTGGTCCCGGAGAGTTACAGGGTGGTGTCCATCAAACCTGGTCCTGGAGAGTTACAGGGTGGTGTCCATCAAACCTGGTCCCGGAGAGTTACAGGGTGTGGTCATCAAACCTGGTCCCGGAGAGTTACAGGGTGTGGTCATCAAACCTGGTCCTGGAGAGTTACAGGGAGTGGCCATCAAACCTGGTCCTGGAGAGTTACAGGGTGGTGGTCATCAAACCTGGTCCCGGAGAGTTACAGGGTGTGGTCATCAAACCTGGTCCCGGAGAGTTACAGGGTGGTGACCATCAAAAACCTGGTCCCGGAGAGTTACAGGGTGGTGACCATCAAACCTGGTCCCGGAGAGTTACAGGGTGGTGACCATCAAACCTGGTCCCGGAGAGTTACAGGGTGTGGTCATCAAACCTGGTCCTGGAGAGTTACAGGGTGGCGACCATCAAACCTGGTCCCGGAGAGTTACAGGGTGGTGACCATCAAACCTGGTCCCGGAGAGTTACAGGGTGGTGACCATCAAAAACCTGGTCCCGGAGAGTTACAGGGTGGTGACCATCAAAAACCTGGTCCCGGAGAGTTACAGGGTGGTGACCATCAAACCTGGTCCCGGAGAGTTACAGGGTGGTGACCATCAGGGTGGTGGCCAAAACCTGGTCCCGGAGAGTTACAGGGTGGTGACCATCAAAAACCTGGTCCCGGAGAGTTACAGGGTGGTGACCATCAAAAACCTGGTCCCGGAGAGTTACAGGGTGGTGACCATCAAAAACCTGGTCCCGGAGAGTTACAGGGTGGTGACCATCAAAAACCTGGTCCCGGAGAGTTACAGGGTGGTGACCATCAAAAACCTGGTCCCGGAGAGTTACAGGGTGTGACCATCAAACCTGGTCCCGGAGAGTTACAGGGTGTGGCCATCAAAACTGGTCCCTGAGAGTTACAGGGTGGTGGCCATCAAACCTGGACCCTGAGAGTTACAGGGAGTGGCCATCAAACCTGGTCCCGGAGAGTTACAGGGTGGTGACCATCAAACCTGGTCCCGGAGAGTTACAGGGTGTGGTCATTCTAACTAGGCCTTACTACCATCCCATGTTAGTGGGCATGATTGAAATCCAAAAACAACCCTGAATTATCCAAGGATCTATATTGTTACGTGTATTATCTCATTTGAAAGGAATTAATGCATTCATGGCATTTATTTTCTAAAATAATTGTACAAATGCCTACCGGTGCTAACCAGTGCTCACCTGTGCTCACCAGTGCTCACCAGTGCTCACCGGTGCTCACCGGTGCTAACCAGTGCTCACCTGTGCTAACCAGTGCTAACCTGTGCTAACCAGTGCTAACCTGTGCTAACCAGTGCTAACCGGTGCTAACTGGTGCTAAACAGTGCTAACCAGTGCTAACCGGTGCTAACCAGTGCTAACCTGTGTTTGTGCTGTATGTGGCATTTTGAGCTCTTTTCAAGGGAAGTGTTCCAATTTCTTATAGGATCAATGTGAAGATCAAAAAATGCTACCCAGGGGAAGTGGTAGCACCATTTGAGGTCATTTAGTTTATTTTGAATAGCCTTTCGCTTGGGCTTGGTAATGTCTTAAAGTACAGTAGGAACAAAACAATATATAAAGACTGTGTTGAAAAACAACACAGCCAACGGAACAAATAAAAGTACAATTGTAGCTGCATGCAGTGTTGCCAGGGTGCAGGTATTGTTTTTCATTGTTGGTAAAGTTGAGTTGAGCAGTTGTTATAAGATGACAAAAGTGTTTGTACTACCTGAAGAGGTGCGTTAGGAGTATTGATAGCGTTTCACAGTGAAACATTTCACATACGTAAATGCACATATTCCAATCTTGTTTAGGATTATTTGGTTGAAATATGGCACGAGTCCGTTTGCATCCGTTTCTGTGAGGGACTTTTATTTTGAAAGTAATCCGTAAAATCAACTATTGTGGCTACCTTTACATAGGTCAGTTCTTAGTATTACAACATGCTGACAGTAGTCTCTTTTAACCCACTGTAAATGTTAGGCGTGAAACTGTACACTAGTTTCTAAACCTAACTTTAATTAGATTAGTGCTCTATGGCTAGATGAAGTTTAGTGGTCTGTTGCAAATACACTTAAAAATAGACTAGGCCTAAGCAACGCGAAGTAGCATTACGCAGCTAAAGTTACTACACATGTCTAAGCGTAGCTAGCTAGCCAGCTAAGATTAAGTTAGCTAGCTACCACCTAACCAATTGAGCTCAACTTGTGGCACTGTCAAAGGCTCAAACACTAGTAGCAAACAAATAATTTAGATAAAACCACTTGCAAAAACGGCAAACAATTTAGCTAACTTGTTGTAGACTCAGTGATGTGACGATGATGCAGTATGTAAACTGCCAAATGGGTCAATTTCCGCAACTCAGAGTTTAGAGCAGGCCTGGGCCACTCTAGTCCTCGGGGCCTGATTAGTGTCACACTTTTTCCCCAGCCCCAGCTAACACACCTGACTCCAATAATCAACTAATCATGATCTTCAGTTAAAAATGCAATTAGTTGAAATCAGGTGTGTTTGCTAGGGATGGGGGAAAGGTCTAACACCAATCAGGCCCCCGAGGACTGGAATTACCCAAGCCTGGTTTAGAAGCATCAGGCTCAACTTCTCCACTGTAGTGGTCCTGTATCTCTCACATTGTAACTGTGTGAAGGGATTTGTGCACATGCGCAGATACCGCGTGTGACTTTGTGAGCGCTAAGTCTTGCATCGCTCTTATCGCAATATCTGTTGTGCTGCTCGTGCAACGTCACATCGCTGAGTATAGTTGTACAACACCCTTACTTAGCTAGCTATACTTGAACAAAAATATCACCTGAACATGTAAAGTGTTGGTCCCATGTTTCATGATTGTGACTGTGTGGTGAAGCTGTTGGTGCATTCTTGGTTCCATAGCACCACCATCATGACAAATTGCACCCATTCCCCTAGGATGAAATACTTTGTCATTTATACCGTGTTTGCCAAATCGAACAGATCATACCAAATGCCTGTTTTGGACATTTTCCAATGATTTCAATTATTTTAAAAGTCGTCTTCTCAAGAATCGCTGGACTGATCAATACTCCATTTGGTTTTTAGCATCTATCCACAGTTGTCTTTAAACACAGGAATTTACAAGACTCTATCTCAAACATGGCCGCTACAAGCCAATGAGCTTGGGTGATATGCTTTTCCTGTAAATAACACCACCATGTACCGAACCTAACCATACTTTACAACATAGCTAGACTCTTATCCCTGAGCATGTGCAGCAACTTTCATCAATCTGAGTCAAACAGATCAAGAGAAAAACACCTGCCTGTTATAGCGCCACCATGTGGTCAATCTAAATGTACTTACATTTATATTTTGAGTCTTGACTGTGTTTGGAACACAATATCAAGATCCTTGTCTGATTTGTAGGCATTTATGTGTGAGGCCACACCCACATGAATGTTCATTGGTCAATAGTTGCTAATATGAAAGTAAATATAGGACTAGAGAAAGGCTTGACAGTTTGGAGATTTAATAATTCACTTCTACATGACAATGAATTTAAGAGTAGAATCAGGGCAACACTGAAACAATAGCTGTAAATAAATGATGATGGAGAGGTCTCCCCCATAATGGTATGGGAATGGGACAAAGCAGTGCTTCGAGGAGAGATAATATCACATGCTTCTTTTTTTGTTAAAGAGAAAGCAACATTTGATCTACAGAAATGACTTACTTTTGCGTTGTTTTCTCAGTCAAAATGCGAGTCAAGATCACTTTCGCAGTCAATAGCAAGCTGACATCTACTGAAAAAATGTAAACAACAGGGGGACTAGCATTACCAAAAACATAATCAATTGTTATATAGGCACCCAAATAAAATACATTTTTGTATCAACAAGTAAATGGAGAAAGATGTAAATCAAACAAATGGAAACACCAATAGGTACAACTGTATTTATGAAGACAATCAATACACACTCTAGGAAAATAGAAAATACTTGTATAAATAGCACCATAAAGGTCTGGACAAAGATAACAACAAGCATCCAAACAAACCTGATCTACCAGCAAGAAATTGTGATGGATGGTGACTTTAAACCAAGTATGATTAGTGATACATTTCAATTATGGGATGAAAGAGGACTGACTAGGTATCACCAGGGGATAAATACATTTGAGAATCTATCAAAAAAAGTATCTCCAGAACTGTCAGTTTTAGATTTATTTACAAGTAAGAAGTTACACTACATGACCAAAAGTATGTGGTCACCTGCTCGTTGTAAATCTAATTCCAAATTCATGGGATTTAATATGGAATTGGTCCCCACTTTGCTGCTGTAACAGCCTCCACTCTTCGGTGAAGGCTTTCCACTAGACTTTGGAACATTGACTTGTGTCCATTCAGCCTCGAGCATTAGTGAGCTCATGTTAGGCGATTAGGCCTGGCTCGCAGTCAGCGTTCCGATTCATCCCAAAGGTGTTCGACGGGGTTGAGATCAAGACTCTGCGCAGGCCAGTTAAGTTCTTCCACACCAATATCAACAAACCACTTGTGTGTGGACCTCGCTTTGTGCATGCGGGTATTGTCATGATGAAACAGGAAATGGCCTTCCCCAAACTGTTGCCACAAAGTTGGAAGCACAGAATCGTCTAGAATCATCATTGTATGCTGTAGCGTTAACATTTCCCTTCACTGGAACTAAGGGGCCTAGCCAGAAATATGAAAAACAGCCCCAGACCATTATTTCTCCTTCACCAAACATTACAGTTGGCACTACACATTCGGGCAGGTAGCTTTCTCCTGGCATCCGCCAAACTAACATGCTACCATGGCATGAACAAATGGATAAACCCAAGCAAGAGGAGCTGCCCATCCTGGCAGGAACTAATGGGGATTGGCTGCTCTTTCCCACTCGGTAAAGCCAAACGTTTCGCCGCTCACTAGGGGTGCAGTCCAAGACGATTGAACATGTTTATCAAGAAAAGAATGCAATGCTGATATGTTTCAGACACATTAAGCGGTATCCCAGTTACTGGGACACTCTCTCCACCTCATTTGCAGCATGGTTGCACCCTGGGGTGCCCCATGACAGAGGCTGGGGTATTCCAGCCTCTAGAGCGCCCACTTCTCGAGTCTATCCAGACTGACACCCAGACTGTTAGTGACAACCCTGTGAGGGTTTTTGGAGACTCCATCCCCAAGTGGTGAAAACGCACCATTAGGGGTGGAAGCGTTAGTAGCACACCCCTGGCAAGGTTGACACATTTTCCTCCTCTATGCCTTATACTCTCCACTTTGGTAACCAAGGGAACAAGGCTTATCTCTTACCTTAGAGCCCCTCCATGACCAGGGAAGCTGGGAGCTATCGCTACACAGGAATCTTTTGACCCAAGCCAAAGAGGACATTTTGGGCCTGGCAGTGAGATGATGGATTTGAATGTGACAGGCTTGCAACTCTAGGTCATTGAGTATCCAGAGTGCCAGAGCCCCTTCTACATGCACAGTGTACGGAAACAAGTGGTGTGTTTTTGAGAAATGGTGCGACCGAAGGCAGATCATTCCCTTACCAATGCTTTGTATGTGAGGTTCTATGCTTTTTGTAGGACCTTCTTTGGACAGAGGGAAGATTCTCTGCTGTAAAGGCCTATTTAGCCACTATCTCGGCCTGTCATATAGGCCTCGACAATAACACGGCGATTCTCCAAGCCTTCAGCTCCATCTTGGGACCCGTCTATTGTTCACCCCGCTGTCATCCAAGAGGCGAGGTCAGTACAGGTGCATCAAAGCTGGGACCGAGAGACTGAAAAACAGCTTCTATCTCAAGGCCATCAGACTGTTAAACAGCCATCAATAGCACATTAGAGGCTGCTGCCTATAGGCATAGACTAGGAATCACTGGCCACTTTAAGGAATGGAACACTAGTCACTTTAATGTTTACATATCTGGCATTACTCCTTTCATGTGTACATGTATATACTGTATTCTATACTATTATACGGTATCTCATTCACTTAATGATGCTTACATGTCTTTCACTACTCCTCTCATATGTACAGTATATACTGTTTTATCTATACTATTCTACTGTATCTTAGTCCTTTCCGCTCTGACATCGCTCGTTCAGATGTATATAGTCTTAATTCATTCCTACTTAGATTTGTGTGTATTGGGTATATGTTGTGTAATTTGTTAGATATTACTGCGCTGTCTGAGCTCGGAATACAAGCATTTTGCTACACCCGCAATAACATCTGCTAATCACGTGTCTGTGACCAATAAAATTGGATTTGATTTGTGCTTGAGACTATTTCGCAGCAGCCTTTTGAGCCGCTGGAAAGCGTGGAGATGAAATATCTCTCCTTTTAAAACATCTTGGCTGATTGCTCTTAGGAGTGAGCACTATCAGTCCTCCATTGGTGCCTGAGGTTTGCACCTCGCTTATGGTCTCTGATAATTATAATTGTCTCGCCGCCCTTCACTTCTACGGAAGAAGAGAGAGTCTCCAATGTTTACGTCTAGTATGCGCTTTGCGAATTTACTTGGTTAGAACAAGAGTATAAAGTAAGAATTACCCCTCTTAATTTCTTGGCCCCTCTCTCGCGAACTGCTATCCCATTGGACAGTGGAGGCTACTCATACTGGCTTCAGAGACCATGTCTGAAGGGTGTTACTGTTGGTTCTAACCTGGCTTCAGAGACCATGTCTGAAGGGTGTTACTGTTGGTTCTAACCTGGCTTCAGAGACCATGTCTGAAGGGTGTTACTGTTGGTTCTAACCTGGCTTCAGAGACCATGTCTGAAGGGTGTTACTGTTGGTTCTAACCTGGCTTCAGAGACCATGTCTGAAGGGTGTTACTGTTGGTTCTAACCTGGCTTCAGAGACCATGTCTGAAGGGTGGTACTGTTGGTTCTAACCTGGCTTCAGAGACCATGTCTGAAGGGTGTTACTGTTGGTTCTAACCTGGCTTCAGAGACCATGTCTGAAGGGTGTTACTGTTGGTTCTAACCTGGCTTCAGAGACTATGTCTGAAGGGTGGTACTGTTGGTTCTAACCTGGCTTCAGAGAGCATGTCTGAAGGGTGTTACTGTTGGTTCTAACCTGGCTTCAGAGACCATGTCTGAAGGGTGTTACTGTTGGTTCTAACCTGGCTTCAGAGACCATGTCTGAAGGGTGTTACTGTTGGTTCTAACCTGGCTTCAGAGACCATGTCTGAAGGGTGTTACTGTTGGTTCTAACCTGGCTTCAGAGAGCATGTCTGAAGGGTGGTACTGTTGGTTCTAACCTGGCTTCAGAGACCATGTCTGAAGGGTGTTACTGTTGGTTCTAACCTGGCTTCAGAGAGCATGTCTGAAGGGTGGTACTGTTGGTTCTAACCTGGCTTCAGAGACCATGTCTGAAGGGTGGTACTGTTGGTTCTAACCTGGCTTCAGAGACCATGTCTGAAGGGTGTTACTGTTGGTTCTAACCTGGCTTCAGAGACCATGTCTGAAGGGTGTTACTGTTGGTTCTAACCTGGCTTCAGAGACCATGTCTGAAGGGTGTTACTGTTGGTTCTAACCTGGCTTCAGAGACTATGTCTGAAGGGTGGTACTGTTGGTTCTAACCTGGCTTCAGAGAGCATGTCTGCGAAACAGGAGTTGACCATATTTTGTATTTTGTATTTTTATTTCACCTTTATTTAACCAGGTAGGCCAGTTGAGAACAAGTTATCATTTACAACTGCGACCTGGTCAAGATAATAGTATAGCGTATAGTGATACATCGAAAACAAATATTTGAAAGAGAACTCAAGGTTACTTTCGTAACCCCGGCTCTCTGATATGACAGATATGTATCATTGCGTTTCCCTGCTCACAAGGGTGCTAGGAAGAGAAGCATGCTAGAGCATAACCAGAACGTGTGCAAGTGGTGCATTATAAAGAAGAAGGGGCTCACCTCATTCGCCCACTCGACCTGTCTGTCTCCGACAGATGTTGTGTGATTGGTTCTTCCTAGAAGTGATTCACCTGGGATCTTGTTTTTGTACAGTTACTGTGGAACCTGCAGAATTTTACGTCCGTTTACCTTTTTTGATGTATCATAGTGATGCATCTCACTCAGCGAACCGGGGTTACAAAAGTAACCTTAAGTTTCCATTGGACAAATTTGGGGAGGGATGCCAATCAGCATACAGAACACAAACTACCTGAATTATAATATGTGTTTTAGCACATGTAAGCAGCATAGAGTTTTATATTTCCTATTTGGTTGATTGGTCAGTCTGTATCTCTGAGGTTCTACTTTACTCAAGTACCCACCTTAATTACCCAGGTAACAATTTAAATTGGAATTTGACAACTAAACTATATTTATGCTGAAGCCTCACTTCGACAGGTACATCTCATCCTCTGCTTCACATATTAAAGGTTCTGTAAATAAAGGTTCTGTAAATAAAGGTTCTGAAAATAAAGGATACACTATATGCAATGCTCACTTCAGTGGATTCTAATTGTAAGTGCCTGTGTCATTTTATTGCATTGAATTGACGTTTACTTGTTTGAGAACAAATGTTTTTATTTGAAATTGCACTAATATTTACTCTCCCGGCCTCTCCCACCCCACATCCCAAGCTAACCATGGAAGCCCACGCCATCCCCGACCTCAGTCCGAATACACTACACTTAAGTTTTGCCAATATTTCAAATATACAATCGTCTAACTGTATAATTGTAATTTGGTCTAATAAGATGACAATTTAGTATTCATGTTCTTTTGCTATTCTAGTCTCTTATTGACTGTTTAGCACAACAAAAGTACTTTAGCTCTCAAATGGATATTCGTCTCTTGGTGACAATGCAAATATTTTTCACTTCTTCCTCCTCACATACCTCCATTAGTAGGAGGTTTTGGTCTGATAGAAGTTGTCAAAGAGTAACAAAGTCTAACCAGTTCAGCAAGATCAGAAGAAGCAAAAGAGAAGCCATAAAATACCTGACATTTGATCATAGATTAAAAAACAAACATTAGATTGGGCTTTTCCAGGTCAGACACAATAATGACTATACAGTCAGGTATACACAGTAGATGTTATGTCAATTTTTTATTTAACTAGGCAAGTCAGTTAAGAACAAATTCTTATTTTCAATGATGGCCTAGAAACAGTGGGTTAACTGCCTGTTCAGAGGCAGAACAACAGATTTGTACCTTGTCACCTCGGGGACTTGAACTTGCAACCTTTCGGTTACTAGTCCAACACTAACCACTAGGCTACCCTGCCGCTACCCTGCTTTGTCAATACTGGACAGTTGCAGAATAACGAGCACCACTGTTCTCCTTCGATAGCTCAGATTGGATGATTGCGATGGAATGTCCATTCCTATATGCCCAGCCATACATCACACAACCACACTTCCACTGGTGGTACGAGGGGGGCAGAGTGGCACAGCTGAAAGGTGATGCCCATGCTAATGAGGGGGTGCCAACCACCCGCAGTACCCCAACTGTGTGTGTGTAGGTGGGTTTGTGTATGTGTAGGTGTAGGTGGGTTTGTGTGTGTTGTGTGTTGTGTGTTGTGTGTGTAAACAAGTAACCCCTCAGACATGTGGTGCTCCCACATTCCTTCCACCCCAATCACAAATCACACAACCCACCCATCGCAGTCCCACATTCCTTCCACCACAATCATAAATCACACAACCCCCCATCGCAGTCCCACATTCCTTCCACCACAATCATGAATCATCGCAGTCCCAATTCCTTCCACCACAATCATAAATCACACAACCCCCCATCGCAGTCCCACATTCCTTCCACCACACTAATAAATCACACAACCCCCCATCGCAGTCCCACATTCCTTCCACCACAATCATGAATCACACAACCCCCCCATCGCAGTCCCACATTCCTTCCACCACACTAATAAATCACACAACCCCCCATCGCAGTCCCACATTCCTTCCACCACACTAATAAATCACACAACCCCCATCGCAGTCCCACATTCCTTCCACCCCACACAACCCACCCATCGCAGTCCCACATTTCTTCCACCACAATCATAAATCAACAACCCCCCATCGCAGTCCCACATTCCTTCCACCACACTCACAAATCACACAACCCACCCATCGCAGTCCCACATTTCTTCCACCACAATCATAAATCAACAACCCCCCATCGCAGTCCCACATTCCTTCCACCACACTCATAAATCACACAACCCCCATCGCAGTCCCACATTCCTTCCACCCACTCATAAATCACACAACCCCCCATCGCAGTCCCACATTCCTTCCACCACACTCATAAATCACACAACCCCCATCGCAGTCCCACATTCCTTCCACCACACTCATAAATTCGCTGTCCCACATTCCTTCCACCACACTCATAAATCACACAACCCCCCATCACAGTCCCACATTCCTTCCACCACACTCATAAATCACACAACCCCCCATCGCAGTCCCACATTCCTTCCACCACACTCATAAATCACACAACCCCCCATCGCTGTCCCACATTCCTTCCACCACACTCATAAATCACACAACCCCCATCGCAGTCCCACATTCCTTCCACCACACTCATAAATCACACAACCCCCCATCGCAGTCCCACATTCCTTCCACCACACTCATAAATCACACAACCCCCCATCGCAGTCCCACATTCCTTCCACCACAATCATAAATCACACAACCCCCCATCGCAGTCCCACATTCCTTCCACCACACTCATAAATCACACAACCCCCCCCCATCACAGTCCCACATTCCTTCCAGTCAGCTGGGGTCCTTGGAGGGGGAGGGTGGACACACACACACACACACACACACACACACACACACACACACACACACACACACACACACACACACACACACACACACACACACACACACACACACACACACACACACACACACACACACACACACACACAGACAGATGGATGGACGGTTAATCTAACATTGCAGTTTTCCCTTCATCTGTTTATTTGGGCACATGTTATCTGGTGAGATGTAAAGCATTCTTTACGTGTGACTTACTTAGGAGATTTGCCATATCAGTAAGATTTCTGGTGTCCCACCTGTGTGGTACTTTGTGGTAATCGTACATGGTAGTAAGCCCTGTAGGGTTTTCCTTACTATTACTAAACATTATCCTCAATGGATTGCTCTAACAAAATGTTAGGTTTGTTCATTTGAAGTCATTGACAGACCCAACGTTGTGTCAAAAACCAAGGACATCTGTGAATATTGCATTATGGATACATGCAGTTTTTTGCTCCCCTCAGCCCCTTGAGCAACCTTTCAAACAACCCATAAAGCTATCCACAGTGGTGCGATATTGTCCTTTATAAAAACATATTCATGGCTGTGGAAAGTCAATCCCACGGAGCGTTGTGGGCTGGGAAAGCCTGTCCCTGACACGCACCGTATACCCGTCTAGTGACACTTACCATAGAGGGGTCACATAACATGCCAGGGAAGCGATGTGAAATTCCACATCGCTCAGCTACCTGGCCTGGCCTCAAATGCTACTGACAAAGAGCAAGCGAAGCCTGATTAGCAAGGTGCTAGAGACAGGCCGGAATCTCCACGGCTAATACACAGTGAAAGACACCACCACAGAGGACGAGTCAATGACAGTGTAAAGTGTAGTTCAACCTAGCTAGATAGTTGTTTTGCAGTGTGTGTGTGTGTGCTGTGCATGCATGCTTGCATCTGTCTGCCTGCCTGTCTGCCTGTCTGCCTGCATGTCTGCCTTCCTGTCTGCCTGTCTGCCTGCCTGTCTGCCTGCCTGCCTGTCTGCCTGCCTGTCTGCCTTCCTGTCTGCCTTCCTGTCTGCCTGTCTGCCTGTCTCTGTTTGTTTATTAGTACAGGCTTGGGTGTGTGAGAGTATGTGTACAGTATGTGAGACACACATTGAGCAAGGGAAGGCAAGTGGCCAATTTCCATAGCTAATTCCAAATGGCACCCTACTCCCTACATAGTGCACTCCTTTTTACCAGGACCAAATGACACCCTTCTCCCTACATAGTGCACTCCTTTTGACCAGAGACAAATGGCACCCTACTTTCTACATTGGGCTCTGGTCAAAGGTAATGCACTATATAGAGAATAGGGTGCAATTTGGGACAGAAGCAGAGACTGAGGGTGAGGATGAGGGTGATAAATAATGGAGTATTCCCACCATCCATCCCTTCAGCATAACTCATAATCCATCCCTGCAGCAGAACTCATCATCCATCCCTGCAGCAGAACTCATCATCCATCCCTGCAGCAGAACTCATCATCCATCCCTGCAGCAGAACTCATCATCCATCCCTGCAGCAGAACTCATCATCCATCCCTGCAGCAGAACTCATCATCCATCAATGCAGCAGAACTCATCATCCATCCCTGCAGCAGAACTCATCATCCATCAATGCAGCAGAACTCATCATCCATCAATGCAGCAGAACTCATCATCCATCCCTGCAGCAGAACTCATCATCCATCCCTGCAGCAGAACTCATCATCCATCAATGCAGCATAACTCATCATCCATCCCTGCAGCAGAACCCATCATCCATCAATGCAGGATAATTCATCATCCATCCCTGCAGCAGAACTCATCATCCATCCCTGCAGCAGAACTCATCATCCATCCCTGCAGCAGAACTCATCATCCATCAATGCAGCATAACTCATCATCCATCCCTGCAGCAGAACTCATCATCCATCCCTTCAGCAGAACTCATCATCCATCCCTGCAGCAGAACCCATCATCCATCAATGCAGGATAATTCATCATCCATCCCTGCAGCAGAACTCATCATCCATCAATGCAGGATAATTCATCATCCATCCCTGCAGCAGAACAAAAGGCTTGAATACTGTGCAGGCAGACACACTGGACTTGGCCAGTACACAACACAAAAATGATTGAATCTGGCCCTGAACCTAGTCATAAACCCTGTTTATACCTGGTTCTAGCATGTATCCTTTGTCCTGATCTTGTCCATATTCTGATTATGCCCACATTCTCAGACAGGTGTAGACTATTAAAACATACATTATTATCTGATAGTGATCGGATATTGCAAGTGTAAACGGACATGATCAGGACAATATCAGGACAATGGATGCATGTTAGAACCATGTATAAACAGGGATTTTAAATAAGAATCATGTTCAATGGAAATTCACCATTGAAAGTGGTTCTTAGTCCAAAAGACTAGATTTAACCTGTGTCTGCGAATCCGTCTCGTACAGTTTAGGATTAAACTTTTTTAGTTTTTTCAACAACATTGAAAACATTTCATTAAGACATTAGTTGGACGTGAAAGCCCTATTATTAACGTACATATGAGATAATTTACATTGAGCCAGACAATCCTTTGCCAAAAAAACATTAAATCATTTCCGTAAGATTGTTTGTTGACCAGAGTCTTATCAGCTTTTCAACTCCGTGATCTTTCACAAAGCCTACTTCTATACTCCCCTCTCTTTGGCTAAGTCCCAACTGCCATTCTATTCCCTTTATTGTGGACAATGTTTTACCCTGGCCCATAGGGCTCTGGTCAAGAGTAGTGCACTACAGATAAAGGATCTTGATCACCCTGTTGCAGGAGAACGTTCCTACAATGCAGGAAATTAAAAACTCCCACAAACCAATTGCTCTTTAAATCGACGGTTATCTTACAATGCAGACAGTACAACGGAATCCCATAGGCCCCGTACACACTCAACGTGCACAACGGGATGTACGTGCTTCTACACCTGCATTGCTTGCTGTTTGGGATTTTAGTCTGGGGTTTCTGTACAACCCTTTGTGACATCAGCTGATGTAAGAAGGGATTTATAAATACATTTGATTGATTGATTGATGTACAACACATTCGACACAACTGTATTGAAACAACAGATCATTTGTATGCACAAAAATGTAAACAACGGTTGTCGAGACACCACAGATGGTTGTGTAATCCTTCTTTTGTAGACAAACTCTCAATTACATCGCAAAATATCTGTTGTATAACAACTGTTGTGTCAAATGGGTTGTACATCAGTTGTACAAGCTGAGTGTGCATGGGACCATAGGGTGGATACTTATTTTTTGGGGAGTGATGTAGGGGAGAGTGGGGTAAGTCGTGCCAAATGGTTAGTCAAACAACCCCAATTCTAGGAAACCACATACAAAATGAATCATGTGACCAGATGTTTAGGAAGAGGTCATCATTTCATGGTGTAGTTGAAAGAATTAACCACATGGAAAAAGTGGTAAGCAAGTTTGGCCTATAATACAAATTAAGATTACATCATTTGACCTCAAGATATTGCATTTTTATTTTTACAGAGCGGACATCATCATGTCCCGTGTATACAAATGTAAAACAAGCAGGGGTCTACCCCCCTCCCTGAAGTTATTGAGAGAGCAACCAAGGAAGCGAGAGAAGGGAAGTAAGTCCACTTGAGCAGCAGCAAGGGATGAAAAAAAATAACAACCGAATAACACTGAAGAGTTGTAGTGACAAAAAAACAACACAAACATGTACCTGTGCAAAAGAGGGGCGGAGAAGCGGAGGAACAAGCTCTTCTGTGACTCGTTTCAGGAAACTAGGTGTATGTCACAGGAGCGGGATTTGAACGTAAACAAAAACAATTCAAATCAAAATGATTTTTAATTTGGCAGAAATGCCTTCTGGAACATGTGGACTTCAATGTGTCTTAGTAGCAAACTTGTATTCCATCCATAAACACGAATAAAGTTGTTAAATTACGAGCCTAGTTGGTTTAGCCACAGAAAAAGGCAGGAACCTTCCCGCTAGCCATGATTGGACAGCGGAGTCAATCACCACCTTCCGGAGACACCTGAAACCCCACCTCTTTAAGGAATACCTAGGATAGGATAAAGTAATCCTTCTCACCCCCCCTCCCCCCTTAAAATATTTAGATGCACTATTGTAAAGTGGCTGTTCCACTGGATGTCATAAGGTGAATGCACCAATTTGTAAGTCGCTCTGGATAAGAGCGTCTGCTAAATGACTTAAATGTAAATGTAATTGGCTGAGATAATGGGTCGGGCTGGACATGTCGGGAGATGAGTTTGGATTAGTCTGCCATGTAACATGCTTCCGTCTATAACGTGAGCTGTTCAGTATGTGTTGACAGTCATTTCTACTGTGCCGTTTTTGAAAGATATAATGTTAGCCATCTCGAGAAACTACAAAGGTTTTGCTACTGAGTTTAGCATATGCGATTGACAGATCAGCTAGCTAACATTAAACCTAGTTTGATAGCTTTAGCTACCTGCAGATTCATACTACAACTATGACAATGTTTGTATTGGTAGTAGTATGATTTGAGATTATGGCGGTTCATTGTTTCTCTAGCTAGCTACATGTCTAAACAAAAGACTTCGGCTGGATTATTACATGACCCATCAATTTAGCAGGTGTGTCTGGGGGCGATTATGGCCATCTATTGTATTTAGTGAACATGTGTACATGTCTAGCTAGACACTAGTGACCCAGCCACTTAGCTAGATGTGGGTTATAGCATTTCTATCACATGATCCATCAATTTATACAAGTGTGTCTGGTAAGCGTCATCTAATAACAATGAAATATTTATCAAATATTTTTATCTGGACACTTTCTGTTTTTGATATTGCTCGTATGCAAGTACACAAGTACAATAACTATACTGTTTACACCTTCTGTATCCTGTGCATGTGACAAATAAACAGAGATTTGATTTGATATAGCATGTGTTTACCACATGGCCTCACATTTGAATCCATAAAGAGATGAATGAGGCTAAGGCTTATGAGGGTGTGAACGGTGCTGAATGGATGGAGACAAAGAAGAGCTCTCCAGTAGGTGTACCAAAACATTCAAGGGCTATTTTCTCAAAAGTGGGGTTTCAAAGCAGAATTACTTTCCCCATTATTCCTCAACTACAGTGTATGGTATACCATTTTCTAGCTCTTACACTTTGGACTCAGTGTCATCTTATTGATGAAAGCAGATGGAAGTCATGAGGAAGTGTTCTTCCCTAGGATGTCCATATTAGGATCGCCTTAGTCCCAGCAGGAATTGAAAGAATAGACTGAAGCTGTCCTAATATAGACAATGTACATCCAGGATTTGTAGCATTACAGATAAAGTGATTCTGTCTGAAAGCCAACGAATGGAAATCATTAAGTGTGATTAGGAAGTTTGGCTCGGGTCGTCTCGTCTGCACCAAGCCTTATAAATGTCTGACATAACTATCTATTGAGTTTGATGAGACTCTTGGACAAGGCACTTGGCATCAGAAACACAAGCATATGACTTTTGTATTATTACATTGTCAGACATTGCGTGTGTTTCTGAATGGGTCTGTCGGTCTGTCAGAGAGCGAGAGCGAGAACAATTGCCTTGAGTTTTTGATAATGGGCTAAATATGTCGGCCAGGCTTACTTTACTCTGTTGTTAATATTGTGTCTGGCATTTTCATTCTACCCCTCCCCTCCCCTCATATTTCCCCTCTCCTCCCTCACCCTAATCTCTGACCTCCCTCTTTCCCTCTCTCTTCATGCCGTCGCCCCTCTCTTTAATCTTCCTCTCTTTAATCTTCCTCTCTTTACGCCCCTCTCTTTAATCTTCCTCTCTTTAATCTTCCTCTCTGTCTTGGCAAGCCTGTACTGGTTAAACTAAATTAGATGTTACTGCTGAGGGGTGTGTGAGTGTGTGCGTGTGTGTCAGAGGGGGATGGGTGGGATCCAGGGGGCAGAGGTCAAGCTGAATGTGATGGTCCCTAAGATGGATGAGCACATCACAGCTGCCCTGTTACAAAGCCACTGAGAATACTGTAAAAACAACCCCTGGCTGTGAATACTGTACAGCCACGCCCGGTTGTGAATACTGTACAGCCACGCTCGGTTGTGAATACTGTACAGCCACTGTGAATATACTCAGTGGTGGAAAAAGTACACAATTGTCATACTTGAGTAAAAGTAAAGATACCTTAATAGAAAATGACTCAGGTAAAACTGAAAGTCACCCAGGAAATACAACTTGACTAAAAGTATTGGGTTTAAATATACTTAACTATCAAATGTAAATGTAATTGTCAAAATATACTTACATGTATGTATCGAAAGTGTAAATAATAATAAAAAATCCTTATATTAGGCAAAACAGATGGCACCATTTTCTTGTTTTTAACATTTATGGATACCCAGAGACGCACTCCAAACATAATTGACAAACAATGCATTTGTGTTTAGTGATTCCACCAGATCAGAGGCAGTAGGGATGACCACATGTTCTCTTGATAAGTGTGTGAATTGGACCATTTTCCTGTCCTGCTAAACATTCAAAATTGAATAAGTACTTTTGTGTGTCAGGAAAAATGTATGGAGTGAAAAGTGAATTATTTTCTTTAGGAATGTAGGGAAGTAAATGTAAAATTTGTCAAAAATATAAATAGTAAATTAAAGTACAGAACGACTTAAGTTATACTTTAAAGTATTTTTTTTACTTTTTACTTTACTTTACACCACTGTGAATACTGTACAGACATCCCGGGCATCTGGAGCAGACTCCCTCCCCATTTCCCTTCACACCGGAGCTCCTCACTAAAACAGTTGAACAGGCTAGTAAAGGCTGTGGAAAGCCCATCTATAAATGTCATATTATCTCTCCCAAGCCATGACAAGATTGAATTCACTTGAACGCTACATTAACACTAATTTATGGGGGAGCTACATGGGAAAACCTGAGCGTGAAATGAAATCTCTATTGTTGTCACTTGAGAATGTACTGTACATTCTCTGTACATTCTCTTCCCCAATTTTTTATTTTTTTATTTTTTATTTGTTTATACCTTCCGGAAACCTGCCTCACCCAATGTCATACGGAATCGCTAGTTAGCTAACCAGCTAACTAGCTACAAGCTATTTAGTCATTGATAGTTTTTTAACCTGGATAACACTCGCCAGTCCAGCCCCCCCTGCCCCATCCACCGCTGCCCCCTGGACTCTGATCACTTGGCTACAGCTACATAGCTGATGCACGCTGGACTGTCCATTAATCACGGTACTCCATTCTGCTTGTTTGTTTTATCTGTCGACCCCGACAGATAGTCAATGCCATTTTACCTGCTGTTGTTGTGCCAGCTGATTAGCTGTTGTCTCACCCACTGTTTTAGCTAGCTTCCCCAATTCAACACCTGTGATTACTGTATGCCTCGCTGTATGTCTCTCTCAAATGTCAATATGCCTTGTATACTGTTGCTCAGGTTAGTTATCATTGTTTTAGTTCACAATGGAGCCCCTAGTCCCACTCCTCATACCCCTGTTACCTCCTTTGTCCCACCTCCCACATATGCGGTGACCTCACCCATTACAACCAGCATGTCCAGAGATAAAACCTCTCTCATCATCACCCAGTGCCTGGGCTTACCTCCGCCATACCCGCACCCCACCATACCCCTGTCTGCGAATTATGCCCTGAATATATTCTACCATGCCCAGAAACCTGCTCCTCTTATTCTCTGTCCCCAATGCTCTAGGCGACCAGTTTTGATAGCCTTTAGCCGCATCTTCATACTACTCCTTCTCTGTTCCGCGGGCGATGTGGAGGTAAACCCAGGCCCTGCATGTCCCCAGGCACCCTCATTTGTTGACTTCTGTGATCGAAAAAGCCTTGGTTTCATGCATGTCAACATCAGAAGCCTCCTCCCTAAGTTTGTTTTACTCACTGTTTTAGCACACTCTGCTAACCCTGATGTCCTTGCCGTGTCTGAATCCTGGCTCAGGAAGGCCAACAAAAATTCAGAGATTTCCATACCCAACTATAACATCTTCCGTCAAGATAGAACTGCCAAAGGGGGAGGAGTTGCAGTCTACTGCAGAGATAGCCTGCAAAGTGATGTCATACTTTCCATGTCCATACCCAAACAATTCGAACTACTAATTTTGAAAACTACTCTCTCCAGAAATAAGTCTCTCACTGTTGCCGCCTGCTACCGACCCCCCTCAGCTCCCAGCTGTGCCCTGGACACCATTTGTGAATTGATTGCCCCCCATCTAGCTTCAGAGTTTGTTCTGTTAGGTGACCTAAACTGGGATATGCTTAACACCCCGGCAGTCCTACAATCTAAGCTAGATGCCCTCAATCTCACACAAATCATCAAGGAACCCACCAGGTACAACCCTAACTCTGTAAGCAAGGGCACCCTCATAGACGTCATCCTGACCAACTGGCCCTCCAAATACACCTCCGCTGTCTTCAACCAGGATCTCAGCGACCACTGCCTCATTGCCTGTATCCGCTACGGTGCCGCAGTCAAACGACCACCCCTCATCACTGTCAAACGCTCCCTAAAACACTTCTGTGAGCAGGCCTTTCTAATCGACCTGGCCCGGGTATCCTGGAAGGACATTGACCTCATCCCGTCAGTTGAGGATGCCTGGTCATTCTTTAAGAGTAACTTCCTCACCATTTTAGATAAGCATGCTCCGTTCAAAAAATGCAGAACTAAGAACAGATACAGCCCTTGGTTCACTCCAGACCTGACTGCCCTCGACCAGCACAAAAACATCCTGTGGCGGACTGCAATTGCATCGAACAGTCCCCGCGATACGCAACTGTTCAGGGAAGTCAGGAACCAATACACACAGTCAGTCAGGAAAGCTAAGGCCAGCTTGTTCAGGCAGAAGTTTGCATCCTGTAGCTCCAACTCCAAAAGGTTCTGGGACACTGTGAAGTCCATGGAGAACAAGATCACCTCCTCCCAGCTGCCCACTGCACTGAGGCTAGGGAACACGGTCACCACCAACAAACCCATGATTATCGAAAACTTCAACAAGCATTTCTCAACGGCTGGCCGTGCCTTCTGCCTGGCTACTCCTACCTCGGCCAACAGCTCCACCACCCCCCCGCGGCTCCTCGCCCAAGCCTCTCCAGGGAAAGCTGCCGCAGTCATCCCCCTCTTCAAAGGGGGAGACACCCTGGAACCAAACTGTTACAGACCTATATCCATTCTGCCCTGCCTATCTAAGGTCTTCGTAAGCCAAGTCAACAAACAGGTCACTGACCATCTCGAATCCCACCGTACCTTCTCCACTATGCAATTTGGTTTCCGAGCCGGTCACGGGTGCACCTCAGCCACACTCAAGGTACTAAATGACATCATAACCGCCATCGATAAAAGACAGTACTGTGCAGCCGTCTTCATCGACCTTGCCAAGGCTTTTGACTCTGTCAATCACCAGATTCTTATCGGCAGACTCAGTAGCCTCGGTGTTTCGGATGACTGCCTTGCCTGGTTCACCAATTACTTTGCAGACAGAGTTCAGTGTGTCAAATCGGAGGGCATGCTGTCCGGTCCTCTGGCAGTCTCTATGGGGGTGCCACAGGGTTCAATTCTTGGGCCGACTCTTTTCTCTGTATATATCAATGATGTTGCTCTTGCTGCGGGTGATTCCCTGATCCACCTCTACGCAGACGACACCATTCTATATACTTTCGGCCCGTCATTGAACACTGTGCTATCTAACCTCCAAACGAGCTTCAATGCCATACAACACTCCTTCTGTGGCCTCCAACTGCTCTTAAACGCTAGTAAAACCAAATGCATGCTTTTCAACCGATCGCTGCCTGCACCCGCATGCCCGACTAGCATCACCACACTGGATAGTTCCGACCTTGAATATGTGGACACCTATAAGTACCTAGGTGTCTGGCTAGACTGCAAACTCTCCTTCCAGACCCATATCAAACATCTCCAATCGAAAATCAAATCAAGAGTCGGCTTTCTATTCCGCAACAAAGCCTCCTTCACTCACGCTGCCAAGCTTACCCTAGTAAAACTGACTATCCTACCGATCCTCGACTTCGGCGATGTCATCTACAAAATTGCTTCCAACACTCTACTCAGCAAACTGGATGCAGTTTATCACAGTGCCATCCGTTTTGTCACTAAAGCACCTTATACTACCCACCACTGCGACTTGTATGCTCTAGTCGGCTGGCCCTCGCTACATATTCGTTGCCAGACCCACTGGCTCCAGGTCATCTACAAGGCCTTGCTAGGTAAAGCATCGCCTTATCTCAGTTCACTGGTCACGATGGCAACACCCATCCGTAGCACGCGCTCCAGCAAGTGTATCTCACTGATCATCCCTAAAGCCAACACCTCATTTGGCCGCCTTTCGTTCCAGTACTCTGCTGCCTGTGACTGGAACGAATTGCAAAAATCGCTGAAGTTGGAGACTTTTATCTCCCTCACCAACTTCAAACATCAGCTATCTGAGCAGCTAACCGATCGCTGCAGCTGTACATAATCTATTGGTAAATAGCCCACCCATTTTCACCTACCTCATCCCCACAGTTTTTATTTATTTACTTTTCTGCTCTTTTGCACACCAATATCTCTACCTGTACATGATCATCTGATCATTTATCACTCCAGTGTTAATCTGCAATATTGTAATTATTCGCCTACCTCCTCATGCCTTTTGCACACATTGTATATAGACTCCTCTTTTTTCTACTGTGTTATTGACTTGTTAATTGTTTACTCCATGTGTAACTCTGTGTTGTCTGTTCACACTGCTATGCTTTATCTTGGCCAGGTCGCAGTTGCAAATGAGAACTTGTTCTCAACTAGCCTACCTAGTTAAATAAAGGTAAAATAAAATTAAAAATAAAAATACTTTGCAAATTGAACAACATTATTGTTGAATGATGTGGTCATTTAGGGGAGACACTTTTATGCCAAATGATTTATTGAACTTTTAAACATATCTAGTGACTCAGAGCTTGTGTTCCTCCAGTCCTCTGAGCCGTCCTCGTGTTCCTCTGACCCCCTGAGCCGTCCCCGTGTCTTCCGACCCTCTGAGCCGTCCTCGTGTTCCTCCGACCCTCTAAGACGTCCTCGTGTTCCTCCGACCCTCTGAGCCGTCCCCGTGTCTTCCGACCCTCTGAACCGTCCTCTTGTTCCTCCGACCCTCTGAGCCGTCCCCGTGTCTTCCGACCCTCTGAACCGTCCTCGTGTCCTCCAACCCTCTGAGCCGCCCTCGTGTTTCTCCGACCCTCTGAGCCGTCCCCGTGTCTTCCGACCCTCTGAACCGTCCTCGTGTCCTCCAACCCTCTGAGCCATCCTCGTGTTCCTCCGACCCTCTGAGCCGCCCTCGTGTTCCTCCGACCCTCTGAGATATCCTCGTGTCCTCCAACCCTCTGAGCCGTCCTCATGTCCTCCGACCCTCTGAGCTATCCTCGTGTTCCTCCGACCCTCTGAGCCGCCCTCGTGTCCCTCTGACCCTCTGAGCCGTCCTCGTGTTCCTCCGACCCTCTGAGCCGTCCTCGTGTTCCTCCGACCCTCTGAGCCGTCCTCGTGTCCTCCGACCCTCTGAGCCGTCCTCGTGTTCCTCCGACCCTCTGAGCCCGTCCTCGTGTTCCTCCGACCCTCTGAGCCGTCCTCGTGTTCCTCCAACCCTCTGAGCCATCCTCGTGTTCCTCAGACCCTCTGAACCGTCCTCTTGTTCCTCCAACCCTCTGAGCCATCCTCTTGTTCCTCAGACCCTCTGAACCGCCCTCGTGTTCCTCCGACCCTCTGAGCCGTCCCCGTGTCTTCCAACCCTCTGAACCGTCCTCGTGTCCTCCAACCCTCTGAGCCATCCTCTTGTTCCTCCGACCCTCTGAGCCGTCCTCGTGTCCCTCTGACCTTCTGAGCCGTCCTCGTGTTCCTCCGACCCTCTGAGCCGTCCTCGTGTTCCTCCGACCCTCTGAGCCGTCCTCGTGTCCTCCAACCCTCTGAGCCGTCCTCGTGTTCCTCCGACCCTCTGAGCCGTCCTCGTGTTCCTCCGGCCCTCTGAGCCGTCCTCGTGTTCCTCCGACCCTCTGAGCCGTCCTCGTGTCCTCCAACCCTCTGAGCCGTCCTCCGACCCTCTGAGCCGTCCTCGTGTTCCTCCAACCCTCTGAGCCGTCCTCGTGTTCCTCTGACCCCCTGAGCCGTCCCCGTGTCTTCCGACCCTCTGAGCCGTCCTCGTGTTCCTCCGACCCTCTAAGACGTCCTCGTGTTCCTCCGACCCTCTGAGCCGTCCCCGTGTCTTCCGACCCTCCGTCCTCGTGTTCCTCCGACCCTCTGAGCCGTCCCCGTGTCTTCCGACCCTCTGAACCGTCCTCGTGTCCTCCAACCCTCTGAGCCGCCCTCGTGTTTCTCCGACCCTCTGAGCCGTCCCCGTGTCTTCCGACCCTCTGAACCGTCCTCGTGTCCTCCAACCCTCTGAGCCATCCTCGTGTTCCTCCGACCCTCTGAGCCGCCCTCGTGTTCCTCCGACCCTCTGAGATATCCTCGTGTCCTCCAACCCTCTGAGCCGTCCTCGTGTCCTCCGACCCTCTGAGCTATCCTCGTGTTCCTCCGACCCTCTGAGCCGCCCTCGTGTCCCTCTGACCCTCTGAGCCGTCCTCGTGTTCCTCCGACCCTCTGAGCCGTCCTCGTGTTCCTCCGACCCTCTGAGCCGTCCTCGTGTCCTCCGACCCTCTGAGCCGTCCTCGTGTTCCTCCGACCCTCTGAGCCGTCCTCGTGTTCCTCCGACCCTCTGAGCCGTCCTCGTGTTCCTCCAACCCTCTGAGCCATCCTCGTGTTCCTCAGACCCTCTGAACCGTCCTCTTGTTCCTCCAACCCTCTGAGCCATCCTCTTGTTCCTCAGACCCTCTGAACCGCCCTCGTGTTCCTCCGACCCTCTGAGCCGTCCCCGTGTCTTCCAACCCTCTGAACCGTCCTCGTGTCCTCCAACCCTCTGAGCCATCCTCTTGTTCCTCCGACCCTCTGAGCCGTCCTCGTGTCCCTCTGACCTTCTGAGCCGTCCTCGTGTTCCTCCGACCCTCTGAGCCGTCCTCGTGTTCCTCCGACCCTCTGAGCCGTCCTCGTGTCCTCCAACCCTCTGAGCCGTCCTCGTGTTCCTCCGACCCTCTGAGCCGTCCTCGTGTTCCTCCGGCCCTCTGAGCCGTCCTCGTGTTCCTCCGACCCTCTGAGCCGTCCTCGTGTCCTCCAACCCTCTGAGCCGTCCTCCGACCCTCTGAGCCGTCCTCGTGTTCCTCCAACCCTCTGAGCCGTCCTCGTGTTCCTCCAACCCTCTGAGCCATCCTCGTGTTCCTCCGACCCTCTGAGCCGTCCTCGTGTCCTCCGACCCTCTGAGCCGTCCTCGTGTTCCTCCGACCCTCTGAGCCATCCTCGTGTAATCTAACCCTCTGAGCCGTCCTCTTGTTCCTCCAACACTCAATATCAATTATGTATCCACACGGCAACACTAACACTCCACCGCTCACCCAACAAAGACCCGTCAATTACACAAACCATAACCCTGGCATGATAACCCCGATATTACTAATTAAATGTAAAACATGTTGGTAGCATACATGTATTTAGCAGATGTTATTGATCACATACACATATTTAGCAGATGTTATTGGTCACATACACCACATATTGAGCAGATGTTATTGGTCACATACACCACATATTGAGCAGATGTTATTGGTCACATACACCACATATTGAGCAGATGTTATTGGTCACATACACATATTGAGCAGATGTTATTGGTCACATACACATATTGAGCAGATGTTATTGATCACATACACCACATATTGAGCAGATGTTATTGGTCACATACACCACATATTGAGCAGATGTTATTGGTCACACATACACATATTTAGCAGATGTTATTGGTCACACATACACATATTTAGCAGATGTTATTGCGGTTGTAGCGAGATGGTTGTAATATTTCACAATACACAACAATACAAACATATCTAAAAAGTAAAAGAATGAAATGAAGAAATATTAAGACGAGCAATTTTGGAGTACGGAGTATAATTATAAATACACATATATTTTTTAACCTTTTGTTAATTAAGCAAGTGAGTTAAGAACAAATTCTTATTTACAATGACGGCAATGACGCTGGGCCAATTGTGCGCCGCCCTCTGGGACTCCCAATCACGGCCGGTTGTGATACAGCCTGGATTCAAACCAGGGTGTCTGTTGTGACTGTGATACAGTGCCTTAGACCGCTGCTCCACTTGGGAACCCATATATATGATGGGATGTATAGACATTATGGACAGTATATGGATATAATATGTAGTATATCTGTAGAATACGTAGGATAGAATAGTATATGTACATAAATAGTTAAATAGAATAGGCCTTGACTAGAATACAGTAAATACATACAGTGCATTCTGAAAGTATTCAGACCCCTTCACTTTTCCCACATTTTGTTACCTTACAGCATTATTCTAAAATTGATTAAATAAATATTAAATCCTCAATCTACACACAATACCCCATAATGACAAAATGAAAAAGAGTTTAAAAAAACAAAACCAAATTCAAAATTATAAAACAGAAATACCTTATTTACATAACTATTCCAACTCTTAGCTATGAGACTAAGCTGCATCCTGTTTCCATTGATCATCCTTTAGATGCCTCTACAACTTGATTGGAGTCCACCTGTGGTAAATTAAATTGACTGTACATGATTTGGAAAGGGACATGTATTTATTTTATCTTTATTTAACTAGGCAAGTCAGTTAAGAACAAATTCTTATTTTCAATGACGGCCTAGGAACAGTTATTTAACTTCCTGTTCAGGGGCAGAACGACAGATTAGTACCATGTCAGCTCGGGGGTTTGAACTTGCAACCTTCAAGTTACTAGTTCAACGCTCTAACCACTAGGCTACTCTGCCGCCCCATATATAGACATAGCTGTCTATATAAGGTCCCACAGTTGACAGTGCATGTCAGAACAAAAACCAAGCCATGAGGTCGAAGGAATTGTCCACAGAGCTCCGAGACAGGATTGTGTTGAGGCACAGATCTGGGGAAAGGTACCAAAACATTTCTGAAGCATTGAAGGTCCCCCAAGAACACAGCAGCCTCCATCATTCTTAAATGGAAGAAGTTTGGAACCACCAAGACTCTTCCTAGAGATGGCAACCCTGCCAAAATCAGCAATCGGGGGAGAAGGGCCTTGGTCAGGGAGGTGAAGAACCCGATGGTCACTGACAGAGCTCCAGAGTTCCTCTGTGGAGATTGGAGAACCTTCCCGAAGGACAACCATTTCTGCAGCACTCTACCAATCAGGCGTTTATGGTAGAGTGGCCAGACAGAACCCACTCAGTAAAAAGCACGTGACAGCCCGCTTGGAGTTTGCCAAAAGGCACCCAAAGGACTCTGACCATGAGAAACAAGATTCTCTGGTCTGATGAAACCAAGATTGAACTCTTTGGCCTGAATGCCAAGCATCATGTCTGGAGGAAACCAGGCACCGATCATCACTACGGTGAACCATGGTGGTGGCAGCATCATACCGTGGGGATGTTTTTCACCTTCCAACAGGACAATGACCCTAAGCACACAGCCAAGACAACGCAAGAGTGGCTTTGGCACAAGTCTCTGAATATCCTTGAGTGGCCCAGCCAGATTCTGGACTTGAAACCGATCAAGCATCTCTGGAGAGACCTGGAAATAGCTGTGCAGCGACACTCCCCATCCAACCTGACAGAGCTTGAGAGGATCTGCAGAGAAGAAACTCCCCAAATACAGGTGTGCCAAGCTTGTAGCATCATGTCCAAGAAGACTCAAGGCTGTATTCGCTGCCGATGATGCTTCCACTCAGTACTGAGTAAAGGGTCTGAATACTTGTTAATATGATGACATTTTTGTTTTTATATACATTTGTAAACATGTCTAAAAACCCGTTTTTTCTTTGTCTTTATGGGATATTGTGTGTAGATAGATGAGAAACAAATTCAATTTTAAATAAGGCTGTAACGTAAAGAATTGTGGAAAAAGTGAAGGGGTCTGAATACTTTCCATATGCAATTTATGAAGTAGGTAAAACAGTTTGTAAACTTTACAAACTTTTTGTAAACCAAACATTTATTTCATCCTGGTCAAATCTCCATATAATCCAAGGCTCTACCTGCCCTGACCGTAACCTGAACCTGACCGCGCTATAACTCCCCGGAAACAAAGCATGCAAGCTACAGTAAACGAAAAAACACAGAGGGGCCTCTAGGATGTAGAGACACCGTGGGCCTTAATCCCGGGGATCAGCCACCTGTTTGTTATCCAAGGCAGACAGTTAATACCCCCATTCCCCTCTCCCCCCAGTCTTATCCCGGCCCACTGCC
Organism: Oncorhynchus gorbuscha; assembly: GCF_021184085.1. Classification (NCBI taxonomy): domain Eukaryota; kingdom Metazoa; phylum Chordata; class Actinopteri; order Salmoniformes; family Salmonidae; genus Oncorhynchus; species Oncorhynchus gorbuscha. The sequence continues at coordinate 13,019,661 of NC_060175.1, read as the reverse complement.
CTTCCTTTTGATATCACTTGACTGGTTTAGCTGGGGGTTCTCACGGTCAAACCGCTACAGAAACAGTCTATTACACACCCCATCACCAGTGGCAGCACTGATTAGCTTAGAATACAGGATGTTTGGATAGTGAGATCATATGCATGTGGAATCCTAACTTGAGACGCATGTGTCATTTAAAATGTTCACATTGATGGGATTTTAAAAAATTGAAGTTGGACAGATGTTTACAGATCTCAAAAAGACGTCTAATGTCAAGATGAACGTTCATCACCATCTGTTGTGTAGATTCATCTGAATCCAAACATGTATGGACAAGATAAGCACTGAATAAAATCTGGACATTACATAATGCTTTGAGGCATATCGCTGGAATCAGTGAGGCAGTGGTTAAAAAAGCAGTTCGGTGAATAAAGTATCATATTTTCAATAAATGTTTCTGTGATAGGTGGGTAAATGCTTGTGCAAAAATGTAAAAAGGTGAGTAAACAGTATTTACAACCTCCACAACACCACTGGTTGGATCTGCACAACCATTGGCCTGAAACGTGGACTCATCACACAAAAATGTATTTATTATTTATTTGTTTATTTGTCAGGGACAATGTACAAAATTCCATTGCACCAGATTTAGCTAGATAGCTCATTTTCATCTGTAGTCCCTGGCCAGAAAACAATCAACATCAATAGAATTTCATTAAAAATGTACAAGTCAATGTATGTAAAGACCTTCATTGGGCAATAGGCAATTTCCTATTCAGTATTTGAAATTCAATAACATAACTTCCCTCCACTTTTTTGACTTGCTCCACCAGCCAAAATGGTATCACCATTTTCATTGAAAATGAATGAATGACCTCCAGTGTATCTTCACCTTTTATCTCTGTGTTAAAAATCCACTGTTAAAATGTAATCAACCCCAATCCTGATATGGGAACTTTTTTTTACACCATTCTACACATTTAAAAAATCAAAAGGTCCTTTATGAAAATCACATACAGTCTATAATTTCATTAAAAAAATTAAAAGAATACGCAAAACCACCAAATTCTTCTACAAGCCGCATCACAGTAGGTGATTTAAAGCACATTCTCACAACCCAACAAGATGAACACTGGAGCCAACACGCCTTCTCCCCTTTTCACTTGTTCCTCCTCCGGTGCTGTTTTTAATATTATTCCTGCTTTCAAAGAGGGAAACTCCATGGCGAAAAGGGTAAACCTATCCAACAAGGAAGCCCATTCTTTGGAAGGAACACTAAATTTTGAATGTAATTTCAATCCTGCATGCCTTCTGTGCTGTATAATGGCTCTGTGTCTCCAAGGTAAAACGTTGTAGTAAATAATGTCTGGTGTCTCCACTTTACCGCACTCTGCTGTATGGTAGAGAAATCATAAAGGGACTCGAGTCGTAAATATACCGTGTCGAGCGCGATAAAGAAGCCGCTGATAGGTGGTGTGGAGATGGTTGCTTCAATGTAGTATCACAAATCCATGAAATCGGACGCCTGTTGTTTTCATGAAAAGGCTGAAGATATAATGGATGGAGAGGAACTAATGAGCAGTGACTTAAGCAGAGTTGACCAGAGGGTGAGTTAAGAGTCACGGGGATAGGTCTATTAAAAATACTATCACAGCAGACCATGGATCATTTGGAGATAGTCATCAATTTAGGGAGGATGTTGAAAACATCCACCTTTCATTTATGTACATCTTGGATGTGGAAGGATTTTTGAGAAATAAGAAATTATTTGTAGTGGTTTTCACATTTAGGTGAATTTCAGATCTTAATAAAAGAAAACAGATGTTGTGAAACGTTAAAATGAGTAAAACAAACACACGTTAGCATATAATCCAGGTGCTTTGACAACAACAAGAGGTGTTCATTCAGTGAAGGAAGATGAGGCTATCCACATACCCAGCCCTGGTAATCTGACACAACTACCCCCCTTCAAGAGTGAGAGCAGGAGGAGTGAAAATCTATCGTTACCAGATCAGTGGTGGGGGAGAAGAGCGAGGGAAGGAGGTATACCGTAACCTTCTTTGATCCTCTGTAAAGGTCCCCCCCCCTTCATCCACACAAACACAATGCCTTGCCAAGCACCTGTCCGCAGGTATGAAATGAGAGAGATTGGACTCTTTCAACTGCCGCTGTGCCCTACCTGAGCACAAAGCTTTCCAGCCTCACCTAACCCTGCCTCCCTCTTATCTCTCCATCTGTATTCCTCTCTTTTGCCCACCCTCCGCACTCCCGTTTTCTCCTCTTCTTTCATCGTCAATATCTCTGCCCAAATTATGGGCTGCGAGTGGAACAAAATGGAGGCAATGGTGATTAGAATCGTACATGGGTGTCTGCAATTTGGATACGCTTTGAACCAACACTAAACACACTGGCTTGGGGTGGTCATAATAATGCTGGGTAAGCAATGTTCTGGGGCTCGCAGACAAACGTGGCATAGCTGTGGTTCTCTTATCTGCCTCTGAAATGGGCTCTTGCTTTGAATCCTGGTTTCTTCGTGTTGCTTTGTAAAACAGGGGAGCATCTCAATAGTCCACAATATGTTATTTATTCGCTGGTCTTCCCTTTTTATCCTACAACGATCTAAAAAGAAATATGATGGATGCCTACTGGAAACTACAATCACCTGCCCAGTTTTACATACCAGAAAAAAAGGAAAATAGACTAGGAGACAAGGAGATCACTCGAGAATATTGAGATGCTCAAGAGATACTTATTTAAAATCAAAACTGAAAAATCTCATTTATTTTCATGTATTATTTGAAGGTTATTTTGAGATGTATTACACTACTTTCAAGAGTGAACTATTTTATTGCATTTATTCTCTAAATGGTGTTAATGTTGTCAGGGTTTACCAGAATTGGACCCAGAAGCAGACCAGTACAAGGTGAGTATATAGATGGTGAGTCAATGAGAACGTGGAGGTAGATAGTTCCGGGTGGAGGACCGGGCAGCGGAGGTGGGTTGATGGGAGTGGATAGGCAGATCCAATGGATACCAACACACTGGCGACGAGCAGACAGGGATGGGGTATGGGTTCCGGGTGAATGGCTGTAGACAAAACAAACGGCGGTAAGTTAAAGGCAAGCAAGACGTACAAAACAATAAAACAAACTCTATAAACTGGAGGCTGGTTCGTGGGCACAACATACTGTTCATGGCTAACGATCCGGCAGGGAATGGATGTCAGGTCAGACCTTTTGAAGGGGAGAGGTGATGATCAGGACAGGTGTGCAGATTACTGATGGGATACAGGTGCGTACAGGTGTGGGTAAACATCGATCTCCCAACAAGCTAATTCGCCCGGCAACCAGACAGGGTGCGTTCCAGGACACCGGAAACACACTCCAGGACAGAAACACAGGCAAACACAGACTCAGGAAGTGGGATTCGTGACAGTACCCCCCTCCGACGAACGCCACCGGGCGGACTACCTGGAGCGCCAGGGTGGAGGCGGTAGAAGTCACGAAGCAGGTCGTCATCAAGGATCTGACACCGAGGAATCCAACTCCTCTCCTCTGGACCATATCCTTCCCAATCCACGAGATATTGGAAACCTCGACCCCGCCGTCTGGAATCCATTATGCGGCGCACCGTGTAGGCAGGACCACCTCCGATCATCCGAGGAGGAGGAGGACGAGCAGGAGGGGGCAACAGAGGACTGAGGGGAACTGGCATGAGGCAGGAGACATGAAAGGTGGGGTGTACTCGAAGCGTTGCCAGCAATTTGAGTCGGACCACAACAGGGTTAATGATTCTCTCCACCACAAACGGACCAATGAACTTTGGTGACAGTTTCCTCGACTCAGTCCGTAGAGGAAGGTCCCGTGTAGCCAACCAAACCTCATCTCCGATGGTATAAGCGGGAGCTGGAATACGGCGACGATTCGCCTGGATCTGATACCGGTCAGAAACTCTAAGGAGGACCTTCCTGGCCCGATGCTAGGTCCGGTGGCAACGACTAATGTGGGCCTGGACAGAAGGAACCGAAAGATCCCTCTCCTGAGAAGGAAACAAAGGAGGTTGGTATCCGTACAGGCATTGGAAGGGGGACATCCCAGTGGCAGATGAAGGAAGGGTATTATGGGCATACTCTATCCAGGGTAATTGAGATGACCAAGAGGTAGGATCAGAGGAGACAAAACAACGCAGCGTGGACTCCATCTTCTGGTTGGCTCTCTGCGCCTGACCATTAGATTGTGGGTGAAATTCAGAAGTGAGACTGACTGTAGCTCCAATGGCCAAACAGAAGGATCTCCAGACAGCAGAGGTAAACTGAGGACCACGGTCAGAAACAATGTCACTGGGCAATCCGTGGACCCTGAAAACCTCCCTAACCAGGATCTCGGACGTCTCTGTGGCAGATGGAAGCTTGGAGAGTGGGACAAAATGAGCAAACTTGCTGAATCTGTCCACAATGGTCAGAATTACCGTGTTCCCAACAGAAGGGGGCAACCCCGTGACAAAATCCAGGGCCAGATGCGACCACGGTCACCGAGGAATAGGTAGGGGGTGAAGAAGCCCAGAGCTGGGCCGATTGGTACTTTTGTTCTGAGCACAAACAGGACATGCGGCAACAAACCTCCGGGTATCTTCTCCCATGGCAGGCCACCAAAATCGTCTGCGCAGAAGCGCCATAGTCCGAGCAACGCCAGGGTGACAAGCTATCTTGCTGGCGTGGGACCACTGTAAAACAGCAGAACGGACCGACTCAGGCACGAACAACCGAACGGGTGGACCGTTACCGAGGCCGGGCTGCGTCCGAAGGGCCGCCATCACATCCTCCTCAATCCTCCATGTAACGGCTCCCACGACAAGGTTCTGGGGAAGAATCGTCTCAGTCTTGGCCCCACTCTCATCCGTCTTGGAGAACATCCGGGACAAGGCATCCGCTTTACCGTTCTTCGACCCAGGTCGGAACGTAAGGGAACAATTGAAGCGTCCAAAAAACAAAGCCCACCTGGCCTGACGGGAGTTGAGACGTTTAGCCGATTGCACGTAAGCCAGATTCTTGTGGTCAGTCCAGACCACAAACGCTTGCTCCGCTCCCTCCAACCAGTGACGCCACTCCTCCAAGGCAAGCTTCACAGCGAGAAGCTCCCGGTTACCCACATCGTAGTTTCTCTCAGCTGGTGAAAGACGACAAGAGTAGAAGGCACAGGGATGGAGTTTACCGTCAGTGGAGCTACGCTGGGACAGGATGGCGCCCACCCCCAAATCAGACGCGTCCACCTCAACAACAAACTGACGGGAAGTGTCAGGTTGAGAGAGAATCGGCGCGTTGGTGAATCGGCTCTTCAAGTTCAGAAATGCTCGGTCTGCCTCAGGAGTCCAACAGAAAATTCTGGTGCATGACGTCAGAGCAGTTAAAGAGGCGGCCACCCGGCTGTAATCACGGATAAACCTCCGATAGCAGTTCGCAAATCCCAGGAATCTCTGGAGCTGCAATCTCGTACCGGGCCGGGCCCAATCCCGAACCGCCCGAACCTTCTCTTGGTCCATCTTGATCTCACCCCTGGAGATGATGTACCCGAGGAAGGATGTAGTGTGGGCGTGAAAATCACACCTCTCTGCCTTCACAAACAGACGGTTCTCCAATAACCGCTGCAGGACCTGCTTAACATGCTGGATGTGGCTGGAAAGCTCCTTGGAGAAAATCAGGATGTCATCCAGGTAAACGAACACAAACAGAACGATCATATCCCTCAGCATGTCATTCACCAAACTTTGGAACACTGCTGGAGCATTGGAAAGTCCAAACGGCATCACCTGGTACTCGAAATGTCCCATAGGTGTATTGAATCCAGTCAACCACTCGTCCCCCTCTTTGATCCGAACCAGATGATACGCATTGCGTAGATCAAGCTTCGTAAACACAGTAGCACCCTGTAAAGAATCGAAAGCGGAGCTCATCAAGGGCAAGGGGTACTTGTTCTTGACCGTAATATCATTCAACCCCCGATAATCAATACACGGTCGAAGAGAGCCATCCTTCTTACTCACAAAAAAAAACCAGCTCCCAGGGGTGATGATGAGGGAAGAATGAGACCTGCAGCAAGAGACTCCTTTATGTAGGTCTCCAGGGCTTCCCGCTCAGGTCGAGAAATACTGTATAACCGTCCCTGGGGAAAGGCAGCTCCAGGGAACAGCTTAATTAATAGTACAATCATAAGGTCGGTGGGGAGGAAGTGACTGAGCTTTCTGCTTATTGAACACCTCACCCAACTCGTGATATGTTTCAGGAACCAGGGACAAATCAGGAGGAGCAGACTCACTGACCCGACTCGGGACAGCATGAGAACAGGCAGTCCTGAGGCAGTTAGCATGGCACTCAATGCTCCAAGTAGTTACCTTACCAGTCACCCAATCGAACAAAGGATTGTGTCTTCTTAGCCAGGGGTATCCAAGAACCAGAGGAACATGGGGGGAAGGCAAAATTAAAAAAGAAATAACCTCTGAATGATTCCCCGACAACAACATCTTAACCGGTTCAGTCCTCATAGTGATCCGTGCCAGACTACTGAGGTTCAGAGTGGTTGCTTCAATGGCTTCCGGTAATTGCTCCTTGGAAAGCCCCAGCTGTTCCACTAAGTCGGCATCAATGAAGCTGTCATCGGCACCTGAATCGATGAAGGCGTTAATCGCTAAACTCTGATTCTTACTTATGAGGGTAGCAGGAAAACAAGGTCTGACAGGGCTCTTGAGAGGTTGAAACTGGCTCGCTAACAAACCTCCCAAACTTAACGAGCCGAGCAGTTTAATGGGCGCTGAGGACAAACGAGATGTAATGTCCCGAGCTACCACAGTAGAGGCAGCTGTTGGTCTCATGTCTACGTTGGCGCTCGTCCTCAGTTAACCCGTGCCGCCCCACTTGCATAGGTTCAGGATCTGGCGGCAGGACTCCTCCACTAATCCCGTGTGAGGGAAAATGATCAACCCGTTCTGGTCCACTTCCTGACCCGAATGGTAACCGAGTCTCAGATTGATTAGATGGACCCCACTGCTTCTCCCTCCTTCTCTCTCGGACTCTATTATCTACCCGAATAGCTAAGGTGACCAAACTATCTAGGTCACTAGGCTCTGGATAGGAGATCAGCTCGTCCTTGAGTTGCTCCGACAACCCCTGGTAAAAAAACGCTTGTAGTGATTCCTCATTCCAACCACTCTCCACAGCCAATGTCCTGAATTCTATCACAAAGTCTGCCACACTGCGAGCTCCTTGGCGAAAAGAGAACAAATGTTTAGCTGCGTCCTTACCTCAGACTGGATGGTCAAAAAGCTTTCTCATCTCTGCCGTGAAACCCTGGTATGACGTCATGCATGTGTCCCGTCGTTCCCAAACAGCTGAAGCCCATTCCAGAGCTCTACCACGCCGCAGCTCAATAACAAAAGCTATCCTAGCCTTCTCTGTGGCATAATCGTAGGGCTGCAGATCAAAAACTAATCCACACTGTAAAAGAAATGAACGGCATCCTCCCAGATCTCCCTCGTACTTCTCTGGTGTCGGAACCTTGGGCTCACGGAAGGAACCCGCTCCCGAATCGGCAGGCGATATGGGTGAAACAGGTGGTGGATGATCCG